>NC_056730.1:46819937-47119937 GCF_019279795.1 Protopterus annectens | reverse complement strand
GTGTTTCCAGCTGCCTCTGCAGACAGTAATGCTTTTAGACGCCTCACAACACATACATTTGCTATCAGTGTCATATTCCTTTGCGGATGATGTCACCCACCTACAAGTATGCCTCTGACAGTGCTGTGTTCAGTAATCTGAGTAGCGCATTCTGTAATTGTGTCATACTGTAGTGCGATAGGGTAAGTAGGTGTAAGGTCAATTCCCATGCCTACCAGATGTGTGTGTGTCTATGCTCCCGGCCGCATGGGTTCGTAGGTTATGGTTTTAGACGCTTCGCAACACACATATATCCTGCTGACATCTCTGTGTTTGCAGATGTTGAGACGCACCTAGTGGAATGCCTGTGTGTCTGCTGTGGTTACCGACCTCCGTAGCGTGTTCTCTATGTGCGTCATGCTGTGGTGTGATAGGGTAGTGATGTGTAGGTTCCACTACCGGCCTTGACACATACCCTTGTTTTGTGTCTGTCTGTATCTCGCTCTATGTATTTATATATACATATTTTATGCCCATAGTGCTGCTCTTGCATGGACAGCTGTCTGTCCCATGTATCGCATATTTGCACAGCTTACACATAGCAATGGTGTACGATGCAAATCCAAACATTGTCCATGCAATGTCCGTGTTCTGGGAGGTGTTACATGCCCTTACAGACATCTGCTGTATATCTTGGCAGACAGCTATCCTTGCTCTACTGTCACTGTACTCGTACACGCCATAGACTTTGTGTATCATTGCCTGTTTATGATGTGTGTATGTCTATCTGAGCTGTGTGCATGGTCATGTGTATGTCCCACTATAATCATCTGCACAGGTGTCGCCAATATAGGTAATTCATGTAGACTGCTGTTTTAATTTGACATATCAGCACATACCTGCGGACAGTACTGCACTTCCTACTGCAGCACATTTCATCATCTTGCAGTGGATAATAATGTTTCCACACACATGTATCTGTTTCTGTTCATAACACCCCACCTCACGGAGCATATATCTGGATAAGGCCTTATGTGATAGTGGGACACTCAGGGCCAGTATTGACATGTTGCTCTTACAAACATTGATAGTGAGCACAATGATATGTTATGCATGAGTATGGCATTTCTGTCTGATTTGGTGTCTTCATCACATGTTTGTCATTGTTTCCTGTCGTCAGTTATCATGAGAGTGCCAGACTGTTACTGTTACGTGGAACACAGTAAACATATGAGGCATAACTCTACACAGTCTGCGTACATCTGTACAGTTGCAGAGTATGTGTCTGATACAACATACCAACTTTCTGACTACAATACACACAGTGTATGGCAGCATGACAGCCCACATGCCATTACTTTGTATTTGCAGGACACACCCACACAGACAGTTGTATTCCTCACACAGGTCTACATCTGCTTATCCACACTAATTGTTCTTTCATGTACCATATGTGTGCGTCATATTTGCGTTTTCTGTCAGTGGCGGGGCTCACGTACGACTATGGGGGTCTGGAAATTGTTATGTTGACACTTCATGACACCCTGGGGGACATTTTACCTTTGTGTCTAATTACCTCCCACATTGACCTTCGCAGGGCATACGTTGTCATTCACATTTTCCGGGGTATGACTTATACATGTTTGCCCATTTGTCCTGCTGTCTTTCTTCTCACCTGTCCGCCTAGTATCACCAGTTCAGTACATGTATTTTGGACAGGTTAGCTCCTTCATATCCTTGACCTGTTGTCATTATGTGTACATGCCCTGACGTTTGACCTTTGCCCTTGTTACATTTCACATAGTGATGTGCCTTTCTAGCTAATTGCTGTCTAGGCATTATGGACTGTGCGGTAGGTGATAGTGACTGATATTTCCATTGCATGATTAGTAACACTCATAACATCCATATTCATGGCTACGCCAGTATTCGCACAATGGTCTGACTTTGTATGGGGTATTTATAATATAGTCCCTATCTGTATTTCCTGTACTATGCCTTACTGCAGCTGTGTTATTCTGACAGTTTTCCAGTTATGGGTACCATCTTGGTTGTACACATGTCCATCCATGGGAATTGCCTACAGGACACTGATATAGGACTGTACATATTTCCAAATTGCTTTCCGCATTATCCAGTGGATACTTTGCACCATTATTGAGAATAAAGGCATGTGCTATACCCACATCCCTCCCATGGGGTGGGCCTACGAATTCTCTGCCAAACAACACCTAGGCCCATTTCTGCATACCCAGGTTCCCATGCCTGACAACCCTCTACGGTACACATTACACATGGTTAATGTGTGCGGTACTGAGATGTGGACGCACTTATATGCACTCCCCACTCTAGGGATATCAGTTCATACGTTATGCATGTCATGGACACATGTGTCATCACCCTTGCACCTGATTCTAGTGCATATACAGCTGATTCGTATTTGCGGCTGTCACGTCTTTTGCGTCATTCACAGCAGGTACTGCGAATGTATACATTTTTGGAGTCCTACAATGGACACCAATATGCATGTTTAAAGTGTAGAACTTGCTGGACTGTCACTTTCTGGCCAATGATTTTGACTGCTGCTGTATATTCCCCATTCGTGGATGTCTGTTTGTCTACCCATATTAGCTATTACTTGGCATATATCCATATGTCATATATACGGGACATAGGTCTGTTGTGTGTACATATATACATGTAAACTCCTCGTTTCATACCTTGCTTTGTTAATGTCTGTGGATTACCTGTGTACACACATCTATAACCATACCATACCTTTCCACTGTACAGATACTGGCAGAGTGTACGGATGGTTGACCCTTTATCTTAGGTGTGTTTTACATTAACCTGTGTCTATCTGGCAATTTGCTGGCATTTCATTTGAGACTTACGGTGGCACCTTCTGACAAGTAGTTCAGGTTACGAATGCATACCCTTCGTCAATCCCTGCTACTAACACACCCGTTATTCTATCCACTTTCTATGTTTGTTTTAGCATATATCTTGTGTTTCTCACTATTTGTACCAGTGCTTTGCATGGCATTGTCCGGTTCCATACTTTCAGAGGCTGACAGTTTTGAGACATGTATAACTAACGTGGGGGAAACAGCATTAATTTACTCTGCTGTGAGCGGATCACACACGCACAGGCGCACTTGCATTTCCTTATTGTGGGTTACGCGCAGGCGCACATGCATATCCGTATTCTGGGTTACATATGTTTACTGAGTCTTTGTGCTTATGTGGCCTGTATTAGTTGTGACAGTACCAGTAACATATCTCTGATCCGGTTAACGGACGTATGCGAAACACACTTTCACCTTTACATATCTAACTGTCTTTATGGCACAGACGCATTAATTACACGTTCACATTTTTATGTTCTATACTCGTAATTCAAACGGGACTGCATTCACGTTGGCCGGTTGCTGTTACCACTACACGTTTGGTGTTCTGTCTCATTTATATGCATACCCATGGTACATAGCTACATTAACATATCCCCCCCCCGCACTCACTTACGTCACAGGCATCCATTCTCCTGCTGGGAAAAGTGTGGTACTACATGTTACACATTCCCTATTCCCTAATGCTCTGGACCCAGGCTGCATATGGCGTAACCGCAGGGATATTCAGAACACAAAGGCTTATAGTCCCGACACATACAGGTCTTCAATTGTCAGGGTGTTCCTGTGGTGCTCTGGGTTTGGTCTTGTCCGCCTAGTGTAGAGAACTGCCCTGACCATGTACGAATTTCAGACGAGGCACATGGGCACGGTTTGTCCATGTTTATTATACCATGACCCCCCCCATTATTATTCCAAACTGTGCATGCTGATTGGCCAGCGTGCCCATTGTAAATCGAGTTATACTAATGGAAAAAGGTCCGGTCGCCCGGACTTTTTTCCATTAGTATAACTCGGTTTTTAAAACCTGTCTCGCTATGTTAGATGGGTTTAACATAGCGAGACAGCTTTAAAATAAGCAACGGAGATCTCCGTTGCTTATTTTAAAGCTGTCTCGCTATGCTAAACACATTTAACATAGCGAGACAGGTTTTAAAAGAAAGCAACGGAGAAAGCAAGATCTCTGTTGCTTTTTTTTAGTGTTTCGCTATGTTAAATGGGTTTAACATAGTGAGACAGTTTTAAAATAAGCAACGGACATCTCCGTTGCTTATTTTAAAGCTGTCTCGCTATGTTAAACCCATTTAACATAGCGCTCAAAAATAAAAGCAACGGAGATCTTGCTTTCTCCATTGCTTTTGCCCACAGCTCTGATTTACTGCGCAGGCGCGCAGTACATAAGAACTGCCACGGATGCCAGACATCTACAAAAGGGCAGCAAACAGGCATTATACTATGCCATTATTTAAGAGAATTAATAGTTTCTTTTCTTAAATAATGTCATGGTATAATAGCAATAACCCACTTCTGGGTATGGGTAATGCTGTATTTACCCACGGTTGACTTTGTTTGGTCCCGAGGGCTTCGCCCTCGGGACCAAACCACGTCAACCATGGGTAAATCCAGCATTACCCACACCTAGGCATGGGTTATTGCTATAATATTCAATATGTGTTTACATACACGGGTGTTTGGACAACTGACAATAGCTTATGCTGTTGGCATACAATGATGTAGGTGGTGCTGGTTATCATACATATTCCATGTTGTGCATTGTTCCCATTCACATTTGACTATTCCCTGTAGTCATTCATACGTGGAAATGTATGTAGCACATGACTGAACTATGTATTACCTGCAGGTATGCTGTGTTACAGTGAACATATGTGACGGTTGGTTACAGTATATATGTGTACGTACCTCTGTAATACTGGGGACTACCACACATCCTTCACAGCATTTCATGCGTATTTACATACTATTATTCAGTGACCTGTAGAAGGTTGTGAGAGCACTGATTACATGTGTCCCTATTTGTGCACGCATCGTGTTAGTCTTTGTCCAGCTTTTGCTGCTGTCGTAGGTTGGACGGTGGTGTTGGTGTGTGATTGGGTTGTATTTATACTGACGGTACTTCTGTGGGGGGTAGGGTTAGCACTTGTTCCTCTTTGCGGGGGAGGCCCCATTTTGGACATTTGTGTCCTGCGTCAACACTTGACATGTGCCATATGTCCTGTGATATTAACACAGTAGTATATTTCTTACCTTCGTTACTACTTGCATGTTACAGGCATTTTCTATCTGGTACACATGACTATTATATTGGATAGCTTAAGCTATTCACATGCTATGCAATAACCTTTTGTTCTGGCATATACGTGTTATTCTATCCTTTGCATTGGCCGTGAGTGTTTTCCCATGCAAATCCACACATATCTACAAGTGATGTCCCACCTTGACAATCTGTACATGTGGCAACCCTGCTGGGGTGACCTGCATGGTGGACAGCTGTTCCACCCTGTGTATTATGTTTTGCATGTCTGGATAGCTACTCATCAGTACCGTGGCTACACATAATGCTTTGTCCGGATGTGTACAGTTATGGACACCATGGCGTGTGAACACCTATGGGGTTTTGACAGGTCAGTAACCACACGCGGGATGTACACATTCTGCCAACACATTCACATGCAGCCATTTGGATTTCAGTACCTGGGATGGGATGTTGACATATGTGGGGTACATATTTGCAAGCCTGTCACTGCCTAGGACAATACTTCCTACTACATATGGGGTATACCCGCTCTGTGTAGGTGTACAGCTGCGCAAGGCTGCTAGCTGGATTAGGTGGACATTCAGACATGGGTGCGGGTTACGTGCTATAAAGGGGTTGTTGTGTATTACATTTGCATGCATGGGTTCTGCTTCTGGATATTCCAATTCAGCATATGCCATCCTATGTGTATGTGATGGTTACGTTGCTGTGTATAGCACATTTTACTATACATATGTTTGTGTGTGTTTGGGATGCGATTTGGGATGTCTAGTTTCTTTATGGTTGTTATATGGCCACGACTGCCCAGCTGTGTACTATCACTACCACTGTGGGACTGCTGGTGACCATGCCCATGGGGCTAGTTGTGTGTATTTGCGGCGGGCTGACATGATGCAGGATGCAGTACACCTCCACTGGGTATGACTGCTGACAGTGCACTACGTAACGGACACAGTATTCTAAGTATCATTTGTTCCATGAATGGGAACATTTTGTATTTCGTGCATTTATGTTTGGTTCTCCATTTTGTGTGGACGGGTAATGTGTAGCATACTTTGCATATGTTTCATTATCCACGGACACTGATAGGTGCAGTTACTATTGCAGGTGGGCTGTAAGATTCAGCACTTTAGGTTGCTCATCGACAGCCGACTTGGCCACGCCTCCGAGCGCAACCTAGTTAGGCTCCCTGGACTTGCGCATGTGCCCTATGCACGTGGTTGTGGTTGCAGCGCACACTCATTACTATGCATGTGGCGCTGCTACGCCATTTATACGCTGCACGGCCAGCGCAAGCCTTACACCAGCCTTGTGCTGAGCTTCATGAATCCGGGGGAAAGTTACATTACTTTTATTCTATAGTGAAGTGTGCTGTGTGAAAGATATTTGGCACCTTAACAAACTGTTATAAGAATAGAAATAATATCTTGTTAATGGCAGATAACTATATACAAAATTAACAGTATTTGTTGAGAATACAACTAAATATTATTACAGTAGTAAATTAATTAGTAAGAAAACATACTTCAGGCAATAATGATGCAGAACGTAAAACTCTAGAAAAACATACTGAGCATCAGGATAAGAGAAAAATAATATAAATCATATTAGGAGAGTTTGAATAAAGAGGTTGTTTATTTTTCAAAGGCGATTTAGTCAAATTACACAATCTGGATAATTTTTGGGGAAGGCACAATCTGACTTAGGGAAAGCATTCTCTTGCCTCTGAAGAAGGTTATGTTAAGAGCATACATCTAGCATTGAGATGAGCAGGGTTCATTCATCATGGAAAATAAAGCAAAAAAAAAAAATGATTGAGCAGACTTTATATTTATATTTTCATTCAAAATTCTGATCGACTTTTTTTGTATTTCAAGCAAATAACCAGGTCTATATTAGAACACCGAAAATTCAAAATGTCGAGTGTTCTAATATCGAACCCTAGCAATCGAAAATACAAAACACTGAACATTCAGAACAGCAAATTTTTTCCTAGGGAAAATTTTGCTGTTCCAAAACACATGCACACAACACAAACACACCAAACAAACAGCAATCCACACACATACACCTAAACTCTTACACCTAACCCTAAACTAAACTATACATACACCACTAACTATCCACTTACCTTAACCCATACCCTAACCCTAAGGTCTGTCACTGTCGCACAGTCACCTCACCCGCGCCCTAACCCTAACTCACCTACCCCACCCTAACCCACATGTCCACACAATCGCACACTTACCTGAACCCGACCCGTAACTTTCCACCAGAGTGCTGAAAGTACCGAAGCAACAGAAATGGACACCCAAATTCTTTCCCTAGGAAAAAAATCGGTTTTCTGTTTCTTTGATATTTTCAGTGTTCGCTGAAAATGGGTCAGTATTAGAACACTCGACATTTTAAATGTTCGGTGTTCTAATATAGACCCGAATAACCTATATGTCATTAAAAAGAGAAAGGTTGTAAAGCAGTTTTAACTCTCAAAGGCTGAACAAGAAAGAAAGTTATCAGTATTATTTTAACAGAAAGGATACAGAAAATGTAAGATAAAGAAAATGAAATCATGTTAAAATTAAAATATTCCTTAGAGGCTGGATCTTGGACCAATGAGTATTCTATAAAAATGAAATAAATAAGGGCTCCAGTATTTGTCTGCCTGGGATGACATGATTGACAGACCACGATGCTTTGCCAGAGATGGCCTGCATCTGTCGCCCTTGGGATTTCGGATACTGGCTAAGGCTGTTGCCACCCCTATAGTGCCTTTTTTAGGCAAGGTTCAAATGACAAATTCACCACCGTAACAGGTACAAGCAAGCAAAATCTGAGGGTAATGCTACTCAATGCTAGAAGTCTAAACCTCAAAATGCACTCACTCGAGGCACTCCTTAAAATGGAGAACATTGACATCTGTGCAGTGACAGAGACCTGGTTCAGAGTTCCAGACAGCACCCCTGCATTGCCAGGCTATAATTCATACCACACCTTTCGACCACCTTACCCAGACCGAAGCACTAAAGGCGAAGGAGTGTCCATATTCATTAAGGATATCCACACCTCCAGGCTAGTTGCACAGCATAATGCATCCGAGATTATCCAAGTGCAACTATCTCTGGGCAAGACCGCATTCCAAATTGTAGATTGCTACAGACCCTGCACCATGCCCCAGGATTCCCACTCCTCATTTCTTGATAACACTGGAAAATATTAGGGTACAACCCAACACCCTAATAATGGGCGATTTCAACTACCCCACCATTAACTGGGAAAACTACTCATGTACCAACACTTTTGCTCAACGTTTTCTGGACTTCATAAATTTTAACGCCTTGGATCAACTTATTCACACCCCCACCAAGGGCAGCAATATCCTAGACCTGGTCATTACCAACATGGGAGATTGGTTTTCCACACCAGAGGTCAAATACTCGTTGGTCAGATCGACCACAAGCTAATCACCATAGACATCCACATCCTGCCCCCACCCCCCATTAGGGAAACCACCATAAAAAACTTCTCCAAAGCCAACTTCTCACTTCTTAAGACAGAAGTGGCAAACTTCATGACACCCATGGAGATGGACAATAGAGGTACGACTGCTGAATCCTACACAAATGCACTTTCTAAGCACTTACACGAGTGCATGGCTTGTGCTATCCCTAACAGAACCAAGATGCTATCCTCCAAAAAAAGGAAGCCAATCTGGTGGTCCTCTGCCATAAACAAACTCTACAACAGAAGAAAGAAACTGTTGCAAAAAAGAGTAAAATCCTATGACTGGAGGAACTCCCTGGTCAGCCTCAGTAAGATGCTGAGATCCCTCATAAAATCCTCTAAAGCTACTTACGAAAACAAAATTGCCACTGACTCTAAAGACAACCACAAAGCATTACATAGCTATGTCAAGAATCTCAATGGTAACACTCAGATCTGCTCTGAGTTACAGCACAATGGCACTAAATATAAAGAACTAACTGATATTGCCAACATCCTGGCAGATAGGTTCAGTGCTAACTTTACCTCCCTGTCACCCCCTAGAAGGCCCATCTCTATACCGGAAGAATGCAAAGCTCCTGTAATCATGGCTGCACAAGTAAAAACACATGCTCCAAAGCCAAGAACCCAGCATCCATGGGACCTGACAATATCCCAGGCTGCGTTCTACATGAACTACAGAATGAACTGGCGCCCCACCTAAGCACCATGTTCAATCATAGCCTCACCTCAGGCTTTGTGCCCACTGAAGAAGGAGTTACGATGGACCCCAGGAACTACTGCCCCATTAGCCTGATGAGCCTGCTCTGCAAGGCCATGGAACGTATCATCATGATACTCATAAACAATGACATTGGTAATCTCCAAACTCTGGACCCCACCCAGTTCGGGTTTGTAAAAGGCATATCATGTCTCCTAAACCTGATAGACTTCTTTGAAGCAGTCACCAAAGTCATAGATGAGGGTAAGGTGGTTCACACAACCTATCTAGATCTTGCTAAGGCTTTAAACACCATCCCCCACTCTGGAATTATAGATAAACTCACTAAGCTAGGTATAAATCCCTATTTCACAAGATGGGTTGCCAACTGGCTCATGTAGAGAACCCACACTGTGAAAATAGCAGACTCCAAATCCATCTTCAGACCAGTGACAAGTGGAGTACCATAGGGTTCAGTCCTGGATCCTCTCCTGTTTGGTATATATGTCTTTGAAGTACAGGCTAACACAGAAGGTCTTTGGCTAATGAAGTTTGCAGATGACTGCAAACAAGGAGCCATAATCGAAACTCCTAACAATGTGGACATCCTACAAAAGGGCCTCACTGAGACAGATGCCTGGTGTCAAAGCCATGGTCTCAAGCTCAATGCCAAAAAGTGCATTGTCATCCCCTTTGGTAAAAACTGTGTTCCCATGAACTACCACATAGGTGGTAGTCTAATTAACACTGAAAGTGTGATAACAGACCTTGGGACACAGGTGGATAGTAGTCTCTCCTTTGATAATCACATCACCATAGTGGTCAGGAAATCCTTCTACATGGCACACCTCATCACAAAAGGTTTCTCATCCAGAAAAAAATAAGTTATTGTTCCCCTCTACTCATCGCTCATTAGACCCATTATAGAGTACAATGCCCCTTTTGGTATGTACCTCACAAGACATCTGCAACAACTGGAATGGTCACAGAAATACCTCACAAAGAGGATTACTGGCCTCAAACAGATGCTCTACATGGACTGTCTCAAAAAACTCCAGCTTTACTCCATCGCATATTGCCTACTCAGAGGTGATCTCTGCCTAACATACAAAGCTATGTCAAACCCAGAGCTATTGGACATGCTCCACTTAAAGAAATCCCAATCCCTCCAAGCTACATGCTGTAGGGACCTAAACCTTGTCACCACAATAAACAGAACATGTTGGAGGGATAGATTCCTGTCCCAGAAACTTCCCATACTCTGGAACAGTCTGCCTATCTATGTCAAACAGAGCTCCTCATTAGCACTCTTCAAGAAACATCTTGATGATTGGATGGGAAATAGGAGATTCACCCCAGGGATCACTTCTGTGGCTCTGCTTGACAGGGGCACTTGAAAATAATTTTCTTGGGTGGTGAAAGCCAGGGTACCTTTTTGGCTAGGCTTATATAGACCCTAGGGCCAATAGCCTAGTACTTACCTATGAACCTATGAACAGCTATTATTGGATGTGATCACGAACATCTTCAATTCACACGTAAAGGATGTAGCATAGAATATAAGTGAACCAGTGGAGATTCTGACAAACAAGGGAAACGGCATCATATACTTCCTCACAGCTAGTTAGCTATTCATGTCACTGTAGGCAAGATAAACCTACAACAGAATCGTCTCACCTTAATAACTGTCAGTTCTCATCCTAAAACTTTTACTGATGGAGGGATTTCTAGAACAATGACAAAAAAGATGTGCAATAAATGGAGAGGTCTTATTATAACTAGGCAGAACATTTTACCTGAAATAGTTATTAGAGTATTTTGTAGAATAAATAAAAAGCATAATCAGAATCAGATTAAGAGATAAGGATACAGGAAAGATATATACTTGGATAAAAAGTAGTAATGAAAGGGTAAAATATACTGTGATGACAAAGGCCCTAGTATTAGCCATTTTAAAGAATACACATAGGATATGTGGACTGAGGAAAGGTAGGAAGGATTTGATAGGAGGTAGAGTAATGATGTACATCAAAGAACATTTGCTAACATCTGTCTAATAAAATATGTTCACATGAATGGCATAACTGACAATTTTTCTTTAAAATATGTTCACATGAATGATATAATTGAGAATTTTCCCTTTAAAATCCTGTTTACCTATAAGTCACCATTAACAATAAAAGGCTTGACAATATATATGCTTGTAGAAAGATCATTTACTGGAAAAATAACATACAGTCATGGAATGAATATGATAAAATCCAAAGGCATATCACAAAGGGACAATAGATTTGAATTACTTCATATCACAAGACTTTCTGCAGATACCAATGTAATGAGAAGGAATGACTTCTGAAAAATTATGATAAATGTTTACTGTTCAGATAGGGGTAAAAATGCTGAGAGAAAGAGAACTGCTCTATAGCTATAGGGTCTGATAAAATGAAACTGATTAGAGCTGTGTAATGAAAGCATAGCAGAAGGAAAGCTGAATGGATAGAAGGTATAACAGCTCCAGCATAAATACCATATTAATTAAAAGAAATCTTCCAGAAATGATAAGCTAGATGATGTAGATAAGGGGCCACTCCCTCAGAGCCACACGCTCCAGGGATCTAAACCTGGTCATCACAATGAACAAAACATGCTGGAGGGATAGGTTCCTGACCCAGAGACTCCCCAGACTCTGGAATAGACTGCCCATACATGTCAAGCAGAGCGCCTCCTTGGCCCTCTTCAAAAGGAACCTTGACGATTGGATGGGAGATAGGAAATTCACCCCGAGGATCACGTCAGTCGCCCTGCTAGACAGGGGCCCAGGGAAGTAAATATTGTGGGAAGAAATATCCAGGGAATTGTTATGGGTAGGCTTGTATAGGCTCTAGGGCCGATAGCCTAGTACCAACCTATGAACCTAAAGAAATGTGCAGGAAGCTCTACATTTCTTTCCTTATAATTCTCAGCCTTACAGAGGGCTGAGAAAGATGAGAGTAGTATTAATGTAATGTAAGAGACTACAATATTTTGACAAACTATATTAAGTTACAGTGCAGAAAAGAAATGCTTGGGAAATGGGAAAATATGGACAATAAAAAACTATTAACTGTATTAAGAACATGAAAAAATAATAGAAGTGCAAAAACCAAAGTTACTTAGGTGGTAGAAATGCAAAAAATAATATGCCTGTTGATGTAGATGTGTTTCCTGATTTGTTTACTGCTAAAACCTATTCATTCAAGTCAGTAAAAGTACTTTGTAGAGAAATAATAGTACCAATGGTACAATGTATAGAAGATAGGAGACCTGCTAAAAAACAGAGGCCCAAAAACAAATTAGTCTTGTGCTATATACAGCATTAGGGCATAGGAGCTAAGAAAACTGAGTGATGAATTAGCCAGCCCTCTAAGTTATTTATTTTATCAGTGATGAGAGGAGGGACACCTAAAAAATGAGAATAAGAAGGTTCACAGGAAGAAAAATGCAAATGGAAAAACCGCATGCCCATTATGTTTATGATATCAGCATCCAAAGTAATCAAAATGCATTTTGAATTGTTTAATACAGGATCTGGAGAGAAGGAGAGAACTGGTTGTAAGGACGTGAGTCAGTAGGTTCTTAGACAAACAGTCCAGTCCTGAAGGCCATGGGAAGTCCAACACAATGTCTTGACTGCCCAAGAACACTGTCTGCTTCAGTGACTTCTTCAATTTAAGCTAAAGGAGTTGAAATCTCAACTACAGGCAGAACTCATTAACAGCTTATGGCCTTTATCCTGTACACTAGGTGACAGAGTATGAAGTATTGTTGAGTGCTTTCTTCTTAGATATCACTTTGTTAATGCATTTGCAGAAATATTTCACTTTATCAGAAATTCCTTTTTCCTATATGCTTGCTATCACACACCGATAACTTCAGTTTATCGCATGACACTGAAATTTATAGTGAAGCGGGTAAGCTTTTTATATTTTCTTTTTACACGATAATCATGTGACTCTGAAGCTAGTATATTTAAGGTATGAAATGTAGATCACAACTGTCCACATTATTTAAATGGAGTGATTTTTATTACCAAACACATCTCTGGGAAAACTAGTAGTATGTGATTGTTTAGATTTACATTAGTTATAGCTTTGTCTATTTGCCATATTTTAAGTTATTATCATCTGAAGTTCAGTAACCTTAACTATAATGGCTCTAAGTCATTACTGGCATGCTAAAAGTGGAAAATGTGCATCCAGTCTGTTGTACATTCTAGATTAGGCATTCCAAAGTCAAACATCCAGAGATTCTGAGTGTTTTGTTGTAGGTGGTAATGATCAGTATGGACTGTATCATGGATTTCAACAGAGTGCAAAAACAAAAAACATCCAGCACACAACTTTGAGTAATATCTCCGCAATATATTTTATTTCACCTTTTAAAAGTTTTATTTCATTTTGGCATGTTGGTTTTGACATTTCTGCCTTCAGCAGTGCATTAACTACCATATACATAAATCAAATTTAAATGTCCAATGCTGCACAATGATTGGCTATCTGCAAATGTTCATTAAGCCCTAGAAAAAACACCCCCCAATCTTAAGATCCAACTTTTTTCTTTTTTATCCAGTATGGTATGCCATCCTGATTGGTTGTTCCTATTTAACATAATTTTGTCATTAATGACAAAATTAAATCTAGCAGCATTATGCTTCTTATTATGTTTATATAAAGCATTAGATGCTCTAGCACACCTAATATCACTAAGGTGCTCTGAAATCCTTAATTTAAATCTGTGATATATAACTATAAGTATCCTGTTTTTTTTTTTTTTTTTTTTTTGCTTATTTTTACTAGTTTTTGCTTATTCTAACCATTTATAGCAATTTTTATTGCCTGGTGCCTAGTTATTACTGTATTTTAATACTATAAACTGATCTGCACTATTGTACTGAAATTGTCTGCCTTACAGGGCCTGTTGAAGCACTTTTGTTATTGTCACACTGTTTGTAAATCTTTTTTAGCTAGTTTCACTGTGTGAAAGGTATTAACTAGAAATTTTCTCCATTTGTTAAACATCTGTTTGTTTGTTCTGATTTCCTGACAAGGATTGTATCATATAACTGATTTTTTTGCAGTTAAAAGAATTCTCTAGAGTCTCCTTGCTCCTTTATCTGTTTAAAACTTTAATTTAGTGTCTCACTGCTGTTTTTCTGCTGTGATAAACATTGCTGTAGTGTTTTCTGCCTTAAATAGTGTAGCTAGTAGCTGTAGCATAGTTTCCGACCCTCCTTCCCTATTGTTGTTATACTTGGTAGCTTTGCAGTTGCCCGCCCCTACTGTATATTTGATCTGGGACACTTCTCCCAGTTCAGTATCATTAGCTCATTCTATCTAATACAGAGAGAACATTTGAGAAGGCCAAGCCCCTTCATTTTTTAACCTTGAATTTTCTTCCTTCTCCCTTTCCACATTACTAAAAAAAAAAAAAAAAAAAAATACTTTATTCAGCTGCATTTACAGTATTTGTGCTTCTACCTCCTACTCAATTACTTCATCTTGTTTTTTCTGCTACTTATTCTCTAAAGTGTTTAATTGCATCTTCTCTGCTCCATTTAGTACTACTTGTTTTTAGCCTGTTTAAATTTTAAGTGTTATTCTAAGCTTCTTATCTTTGGTTTAAGCACTTGGGCTTTAGGCCTACCCCTTAGGTCACCCTGGCCTCTCTCCCTCTGATTCTGACAAATATGGATGGACAATTTCCTACAGTTTCTCCTGCCAGCCTTGTTGATATGGGCATCCAAAGACAGTGTAGCAACTGCCTCATGTACCCAGACAACCATCTACTAATACCACCTAGGAACACAATTTGTGAGAGATGCAATTACATAAAGAAGCTAGAGTCTGTGCTGTCTCCCTAACAGGCCAGTATATCTGGCACTGAGAAGGTTGTCAGCACAATCACTACACTTTAAACACCACCCACAACTGCACAACACACACCCACATATGTGGAGGTCCTCAACAAAACAAAACCCAAACAAAGGAGACCTCAGAGGCAAAAACACATGAGAACTCCATGACCCTCCACACACATATCATAAATAGTCCATGGGTCTATATTACATTATCGAAGTTTTACAACTTCAAATGCCATATGGTCAAACCCATATGTTCGAATTGAAAAACTTTGAAAACGTTAGAAAAAAAAAGAAAGAAAGAAAACACTTACCTGATGGTTGTAGCCCTCCTGCACCCCCACTCTTTAAATATAACAACTCCGAGACTGCACTACAGTGCAGTACAGTGCGAAAAGGGAAGATTTCCCTTTACTACACTGTTGTGCAATCTTAGAGTTGGTATATTTAAAGAGCGTGGGGTGTGGGGGGCACAGCCCCCCATGGTTGGGGTGTAGGAGGGCTTGCCCCCCTGCTTACAAACGGTCAGGTAACTTTTTTCTTTTTTTCTATTTTTTTTACGTATTCAAAGTTTTACAACTTTGAACATATGGGTTCAACCTTATGGCGTTCGAAGTTGTAAAACTTCGATAACGTAATATAGACCCTAGTCCACACATCAGTATCTCGCATCCACTAATGCCTAACCAGAAACCCATGGATTTCAACAGAGTGCAAAAACAAAAATGGCCAGCACACAGCCTTGAGTAATATCTCCACAACATATTTTATTTCACCTTTTATTTCAGATGTGCCTCTTACCAGGCTGGATAAGGAGAAAGTCACAGTTAGTTGTTTGTCAGGTGCCGGAATCCGCCATATCACACACGCACTCAAGTCTCTCAACAACAGGTACTGTTATGAGTCTGTCATAGTCCATGTTGGTGTGAATGACTTGAGACATACCTCCCTGGACTATACGAAGAGAGACATGATTGAGCTCGCTGAATATGTGTTCCAGGCAGGTATCTCCCTAGCCTTAAGTAGCATTCTACCATCACCTAGAATGATACCTCAATACAAACATAAATGATTGACTTTGCTAGAGATGGCCTGCATCTTTCTCATTTGGGCTTCAGGTTTCTGGCAAAGGCCCTTGCCTCTCCCATAGTGCCTTTTTTAGGAAAAGTCATAAGGTCGATACTACCAACATAAAAATTTCAACAAAATGCAAATTAAAGGTCATGCTCCTAAATGCTAGGAATCTGAACATGAAACTGCACTCATTGCAAGCATTCTTAACCCTGGAAGATGCTGACATTTGTGCAGTCACAGAAACCTGCTGTGAAGAGCACCCCAGCCTTACTTGCTTACTCATACTATCATACATTTAGACCCCAAAATGTGGGCAGCAAAGCCAAAGGAGGTGGAGTTTCAATATATATTAAAGACACACACACCTCCAGGCTGGTCAAACAGTATGACACACAGGAGACACTCCAGGTGCAGCTAACCATTGCAAGACCCCTATTAAAATTATAGCTAGCTACAGGCCCCCAAATTTGACTCAAGATGCCCACTCCACCTATCTGGACCTCTTCAAATCTATCAAGATTCAACCCTTTACCCTGATCCTGGGTGACTTTAATTACCCAACCATAGATTGGAAAAACTACTCATGCTAGAATACAAATGCCCAGAGATTCCTCGATTTTATCAATGCAAATGCCTTGGAACAGCTAGTTGATCCCCCACAAGAGATGATAATATCTTGGACTTGGTATTAACCAACATGAGAAACCACTGCAGCACCCCTACAGCCCTCAATCGTAAGATCCGACCATAAAGCGGTCCCTTTCAAAGTCACCATCTCCCCTGACCTCCCCCTAACAAGTTCAAACAAAAAACTTCTCCAAAGCCGATTACAACCTCCTGAGGGATGATATAAACAGCTTCACAGCTCTCTCCCCCACTGTAGGAACTGGCACCAAAGTCCAAAAATACACCAAAGTATGATAGGAGCATTTATATAGATGCATGGAATCAGGAATAATACCTGACAGGACAAAAGCATCCTCTACAAGGAAGAGTAAACCTGTCTGGTGGAAATCTGCAATAAATAAACTATATAACAAAAGGAAAAAAATTGCTGTCCAGGATCAAGAAGGAGCAGGTGCCCAATTGGAAGCAATCTCTCCTTAGCCCGAACAAGCAAATAAGAGCACTAGTGAAATCCTCTAAGGCCAACTTCGAGTCCAAATTATCTACATCTACTAAAAACAATCATAAAGCCTTCTTCACATATGTCTGCAATCTCAAAGGAGGCACCCAGATCTGTTTAGAACTGGTGATCAAGGACACCGCATACACAAATGCTGTAGATATAGCCAATCTACTGGCTGACAGATTCACAGAAAATGTCTCCCCTCTGTCCCCCTATCAGTAAATCAGGACATCCTCAGTACCTGCCCCCACCCCTTATCTCTAGGGAACAGGTCAGCACTGGCCTCTCAAAGGCAAAAAAAATACAGCCTCCATGGGACCTGATAACATCCCAGGCTGCATTCTACATTAACTCAGGCATGACCTTGCAGCACTATTAGCATCCTATTCAATCAAAGCCTGAGTACCAGCCTTGTCCCAGCCAAGTGGAGGACAGCCACTATCATCCCTTTACACAAAGGTGGAGCATCCACTGATCCAGGAAATTATAGACCCATCAGCCTAATTAGCCTGATCTGCAAGGTCATGGAATGGATTATCATGTACCTCATTAACAAGGATATTAGTGACCTCCAAACACTCAACTCCACACAGTTTGGCTTTGTCAAGGGGAGGTCATGTCTGTTAAATCTGGCTGACTTCCCTGAGTCAGTCAACATAGCCATAGATGAAGGGAAGATGGTGTACACTGCCAACCTTGACCTGGCCAAAGCCTTCAACACTATTCCCCAATCAGGCATAGTCGATAAACTCTCTCAGCTAGGCATCAATCCATATATTACCAGATAGGTAGCAAACTGGCTCACTGATAGAACCCACCTAATCAAAATAGGGGAAGCCACCTCAAGCAGTAGACCTGTAACAAGCAACATACCCCAGGGATCAGTCTTGGGGCATCTGTTATTTGGGATATACTTCACTGAGGTGCAGTCCAAAACCAGTGAGCTATGGCTGACCAAGTTTGTTGATGACTGCTAGCTGGGCCCAGTCATCAATTCCCCAAGTGATGCGGACGTCCTCCAAAAGGGTCTTTTCACCCAAATAAATGATTAGTGCCAGAAACATGGCCTCAAGGTGAATGCCAAAAAATTCATCACCATCCGTTTTGGGGAGAGTAACATCCCTACATATTATCGCATTAATAGCAACTTCCTAAGTACACAATCAGTAGTAAGGGATTTGGGCACCCAGGTTGATAGCAACCTGACTTTTGACCACCATGTTGCTTCCGTTGTACGGAAAACTTTCTACATGGCCTACCTCATAAGTAAGGGTATCTCATCCAGGGACAAAGAGGTCATAACATCCCTGTATTCTTCCCTTATAAAGCCAGTTATTTAGTACAACACCCCCTTCAGCATGTACCTTGCAAAGCACATACACCAGCTGGAGGGAATCACAGGGGTTCCTCACCAGGAGAATCCAGGGCCTCAAACATCTACCATACACAGATAGGCTAAAAGCCCTGTCCCACTGCTCAGTTTCATACCAACTCCTCAGAGGTGACCTCTGTCTGGCAGACAAAGCAATCGCAGACCCCGCTTTGATGGGACTGCTGCATATCTGCAAGTCAAGCTCCACTCAAGCAACCCATACGCGCAACCTCAACCTGGTCTGTGATATCAACAGAACTTTTTGGCAGGACAGATTTGTGTCCCAGAGACTCCCCGCATCTGTGGAATAGACTCCCTCTCCACATCAAGCAGAGTACCTCATTATCCCTTTTTAAGCACAACCTGGATAACTGGATGGGAAACAGAAAATACACCCCTGGGATTCCACCCATGTCCGTGCTGGACAGGGGTGTTGGGTGCTGACTTGTCCAAACATGGGCTAAACTCTTGGCTAAAGGCCTCAGGGCCAATAGCCTAGTAATCTGCTATGATCCTATGATCGTATGATGTGATGTCAGCCCTACATAAAAGGTTGAACAGCTACAGGTAGCCAAATAAACAATCCAACCAGAGTTACAATTCCCAAAAACATTAATATGAAGAATTCTTGATGTGTACTGTTAAGTAAATTGTTTGCTTTAAAAACTGCAATTTTCACAAGGTTGACATTACTGTAGAACTCGTTCCCCTAATGTCATCTGACCTGAGTCTAGGTTAATTCCATCCCCTTTCTTATAATGGTTAAATCAACCCTCCAATGTTTTACCCTGTCTATACGAAAATAAACATTTAGCAGGCAGTAAGTCTCTCAATAGGTCATCCAATAATAGAACATTCCAGTATTTTTGTACCAGATCTGTGAAAAAAAAGAGCATTGCTACCAACTAATGTAAGCAAACCTTTTGATTTCTTTTTAGGTTTATAACTTAATAATTGTGGTCTGTCGATATCAGTAATGGATTTACAAACCTTCAATACTTCTGAAATGTTATACTCCATGTCACAAAGCCTATTCACCATCAGGAGAATTCATTAAAGCCTTCATTTTTTTTTTGTGCACACATCGCGACACAATGTGTAAAAGAGCGTATCTGGTTTTAAATTCAGTAAGCACTGCTTAGTGGCTCGCAAGCATGGACAAACAAGGAAAGTTCTGTGTAATGCAAATTACCTCATAAGCAGGTGAATCTTATGCAAACAAACCAGGTGGAGCAATCCAACAAGCAGAAATACATCTGTCTAAACTCTGTGCCTGTGTCCATAGTGTATGTTGCAATTTTTCATGTACAGGAGTGTACATGGAAAGAAGGGGATGTAAAACTCCACAAATATGGACATAACACCCCTGAAATGGTTAGATCACATACATTGATGTGTTAAAAATGTATTGTGGATGTCTGAAAGTACAAAGGAATATGTAAAAATAAATTATTTTTTTAAAGATTCCAGCATGTTTGCACTATGAGCCACAATCCACAAACATGCCAAATTGAAAAAAAAAAAAGCAATAATAATTATAATATTTGTCAGAAATGTATTATAGGACATTGCATTGAGTCAGTACAATGGTGCATTGGTGCTGTTGCCTAGCTCATACGGCTATAAACTATGTAGTTACCAGGCTGTCAGTATGGATACATATGCAAATTAGGTGAATTTGTTGAATCAGTAAAAGGAGCAACCGTGTCTGCAGATCCCTTTTGTGTAGGCTCCCACACCATGTTGATATTTCCACTGGATGTGGATACCAGCAGAGGAGTGTGTCCTGTTACCTTTAAGAATTTTGTAATTCCTGGTGCAGGTGTTTGCGCAGTGCACCACATATCTGAGCGTGTTCATGTGAAAAAGACCACCCAGGGCATAGTGATGACATAGGTAGCCAGTAATGAAAACCAGATATATTCAATTATTGATTTGGAATTTTGTATGAGCTATGCTGCATGGCATGGTGCATAGCACCACATTGCCCAATAAAGTAGCACCAGTAAATGATAGTAATTAGAATCTAGGCAGATGAAATGCATAATAATTAGCCAATCACACATGCTGAACCTACAGCAGACCTGTATAAAGTATGCATACACCCTACATTCTGATTTTCCCCCAATACTCTGCACCACTGGAGTACAGACTTGGGAATTTTAACTGAGATAATGCTAGGTGCTGCTGCAGGTCAGCTACATCTGTATGTGATAGATGCTGAAGTCAATGCTGCTGCTGCTGACAATAGACCTAGGCTGAGAAGGAGAAGAATGTTCAGGCCCAGGGTAACCCTCCATGAGCTGCATCACCTGGAGATTATAGAGCACTACAGGGTGGACAAGGACATATTACAAAAACTCACTGAGCTCTACCAACAAAGGGGAACCCATCCCAGTTGAATCAAAGGTATGTACAGCCCTTAGGATACTAGTTACAGGTACTTTTCAAAGACCAACTGGGGGCATGATGGGGGTGTCACAGGCATCTGCATCCAGGATACTCCACCATTTCCTGGATGCTATGCTATCACATGCCAGTGAGCATATATATTTTCCCCTCTCCCCTGAGGTGAGGGACAGCAATATGCAACAGTTCTACCAGGTAGCACACTACCCTGAGGTACTCGATACCATAGATTGCACCCATGTACACATCAAGACTCCACCTGGTTAGCAGGGTAGAATCTACATTAATCACAAGGAGAACCACTCAATCAACTGCCAGGTCATGTGCAATGCCCATAGGATTATCATGAATGTCTGTGCTGGCAGCCCTGTCAGTTATCAGACTTCCCATATCTGGCACACATCACAGCTGTACCAGATGTTTGCTAGGGGATACATCCCACTTGGCCATTTACTGGTGGATGCTGGCTATGCCCTGGAACCCTAGATTATGACACCCATCATAAATGCACACACACCCGCAGAATAACACCATAATGAGGCACACGCAGAAACGAGGAACACCACAGAGTGAGTGTTTGGGCTGCTGAAGTCACTGTTCTGATCCCTAGATATATCTGGTGGAGCCCTGTAGTATTCTCCACTACATGTGCACATATAGTCACAGTATGTGCTACGCTACACATTATGATCCTGTGGAAACAGCTACAGCAGGATCAGCAAAGGGATGGGATACGCAGCCCCCCACCAATGCCTAGGTCACCACAGCCACAGTCACAGGAGGACTCAGAGGAGGAACTCCAAGCTGATGTCCCTTTAGGTAGATGTAGGTGTGCTCAAAATGCCCTGGCTTTGGCTAAGAGACAATACATAGCACATTCACTGTCAACCTGGGGCCCTAGGGACTGACTCCTACTCACATACAGAAATTAAAAATGATGGCAGGCAACGCAAACATCCTGCACCTACTCATGTATTGGCTGTATACTGATTGTATCAGACAGAGTTAGCCCTGAACTATGGTTGCGTCAGCTGCTGCATTTGCAAGGTAAGTCTATAACCTACACAGTATTCATAAGGATTATTATGACATGGCATTGTATGTATAGATCTGGTACATTATGCAAGTAAATAAAGCGGGCTGCTTGGACAGAAACTGCATCCATGTGGGACTACAAATACCTATTCCACTGCCTTGTTTCCATGAGTAGTCACTAGGCCTCATGCATGGAATAGTCATGCAGTCCTACTGCAATAGATTACTGGTACATCTATCAAGGGAGATGTTAGACAGTGGGGTGACATGATAGTCAGACTACTGTGTATCCCAGCAGAACATGTGGTGGTGTTCTACCACCCCCAACATAGTAGTGTTCCCTTGTAATTGCTGTAACACAAACTTATCAATGGTATATCAGCATGCCAAGCAGTCTCAGGACAGTAACATAGAAATTGATCATACATTCTATATCTTACTTAGCGCAGGAATAGCAATATGTGTACGTATGCAGTTGATTGTGTGATGAATGATCACTGTCAGTCAATCAGCTTGTGTGGCTCAAAGCACTAGGGCAATTAGCTTGTGTTGTGGCATTCATGGTTCTAATCTAGATGCAGCCAGTAATTTTGTATGTCAGTTAGAATTACTCTTTGTTTTACAGACTGTCAGTCTGTGTGTGGTGTAATATTATTAACCTTTATGACATTAATTACATCACAACTGAAGAAAGTCATAGCCAAGTTCAGTGACATGCAGCAGTGCAGAAACAGGGACAGATGTCATTTTGTGTAACACACAAATCCTGGACTGGAGCACAGGTTGGTGTGGGCTGGAGTCAGTATATAACTAGCAAACATCCCACTGGGCATGTTAATATACTTAGTTAAGCAGAGAGCAATCTTGTTGCTCCCCACACAAAATGACTTGTTATCTATAGATATGTCTTCATATACATACATATATGTATACATATCTGTCTGTCTGTCAGTATCTCACTCTACCTATTCTCCCTATAGATACGTATATATATATATATATATATATATATATATATATATATATATATATATATATATATATATATATATATATATATATATATACATATATATATATATATATATATATATATATATATATATATTTATATACAAATCTATACACACACATATATGTGTGTGTGTGTGTGTGTGTGTGTGTGTGTGTGTGTATGTGGTTCCCCTTCCGGTCCAAGATCGCACTACAGTGGAATAAAGTTAATTTCCTAACCCCGCTGTATCACAATCACCATGCAGAATACACATAATGTCTAAATCACTTACCTGTATGGCCTAAAAACATGTACATATTGGCAAAATAAACACTATATAAATAATATTAATCCTACTCAATATATACTCAATATAAGTAATAACTATATAATAACTATATAAATAAAAACTACTACTAAAATAAACTAACATTTACATGTTTGATGATACACTACTTGATGTTATACATTTTTAGTGTTATGAAATTCGATGTTATGAGTTTTCAGTGTTTTGGGTTTTCGATGTTATGAGTATTAGATGTTTTGAAGGGGAACTCTATATATATATATATATATATATATATATATATATATATATATATATATATAGATATATATAGATATATATAAAATGTATATATATATATATATATATATATATATATATATATATATATATATATATATATATGGGTTCATATCTATTCATCGAAATGACATTACATCGACTTTCATCACATCGACACCAATTCGCCGACAGTACTGTTCATCGACATGCGAATTCATCGACAAGTCATTTCAGCGACAACCCGGGCTGAAATATCGCTGACTAGGAAAACGGAACCTTACAGCAATCATGAAACGTTACCGTACACTGACTAGGCAACGGAACCTCATACATTGCCGGACAGGACTAAATAAGAAGCATCTGTAACAAGACACATATGTTTCCCCAAACACTCCCCAGAGTATATATAAAGCAAATGTAACACGAGGAGACCCTACACCATAGTAGTATACAGGTATGTTAACTGTCCGCCCTAATAAACAACGTACACTACACAGAAGCATTCGGGATCCTAATGCATTACTGCTATACAGCGAAGTAATTGCTCACTGAAGTAAACAATGTATAAACAGCACAGCTACTTGACTGTCAGGCTAGTGCCTACCTAACGTTGTGGGCATGTACGCTACATCTTCAACAATCTAGCTATACCCTCCACGAACTCGATGTCAGTGTAACTGTTCATATTAGCAATCAGAGTCTGGAACCGTTGCTGACGGTAAATAAGTTTCCTACGTTTGGGGGATGGTGGGCAGCCTGTAGATAAACGTACCCGCAGCTCGTCTACCCGGTTTTGTTCGCGACAGAG
This sequence comes from Protopterus annectens, assembly GCF_019279795.1. Classification (NCBI taxonomy): domain Eukaryota; kingdom Metazoa; phylum Chordata; order Ceratodontiformes; family Protopteridae; genus Protopterus; species Protopterus annectens. Next base: position 47,095,288 of record NC_056730.1, on the reverse strand, counting down.
TGTGTGTAGTAGGTACCGTAAATCATTACCCCTATCACATAGTAGACATTTCAACCTATGGTGCCATGCTTCAACCTTGTTCTGGGTTTGGGGCAAACGCATCTGATTCAACTCATAGACATTCCAGAAGCTGATAGGGAATAGCGGCGGAAATCGCATGGCAGACGTAAATCTTGTTTGGAACTTACATTTCTTGCCATAGATGTACCAGTCTGCAAAGTACTGCACAATGTCCTTGCCTTCCTTGGGGAATGTACTCTTCAGTTCCTCAAATGTACCCTTCACCCTATCTTCGGGTAGGAACGCCAAAGCCACAAGTGATTTAACAGCCAACTGGAATTGCTGTGATTTGTTATACATGCTAGCTAACCCTAAGGATTGTATCTTCCGCCAGACATTCTGGCCGAAATGGAAAAGGCAGCCCTTGGATCGTACTTCAGAGAAGTTGATCCTCACACTCTTCATTGCGGCTATTTCAAAGTCGCACAACACAAATTTCACATCAACATTGAATCTATTTTCTGTCAACAAATGGAATATGCAACTCCACAAGTAGTTGTACGCTTTCAGCGACTTTTTGGACATCAACGCATAGACAAGTGGGGCAAACTTCATATCCTCTCCGTGTTGCAGTATGCCATGTATACTATACAACTGCCGTATACACACACCTTTATTGAAAAAAGTGCCATCCATCAACCATATGGTTGATTGGCTAAGGTCACGCAGGTTATCTGTGGTACTAAATGCTACCACAGTTGTGTCTGTAACCCTATCTGACATTGCTTTGTGTATGAACACTCCTGTCTTCAAGGTGAACTGACTAAAATCGATGTTATCTAGCGTCAGTTGTGCCTGTGTCATAGGGCCGCGCCGCAGCTTCCTCACCCGGTTCACCTGCTGTAACATAGCGGCTCTGCTTGGTAAACTATCTATGGTAGACAATGATGTTGACGCTACTGCATCATCTACCACAAGTGAAGGTGTATCCCTCGCCATACCAGCCCTACATTTCAACTCACTACACACAACGTACCGCTCCATTTCACCCAGGTCAGCGGAATGACAGTGTGGAACGGACTTTTGCAGTTTATCCCCGTCAGGTAGGTAGTGGGTCACAGCCCTGCCTTTACAGTGCTGTGTACATTTATATTTACAGGCCCAGTACCGGATACTGTCCCTTGTCCTCTCTAGGTAATACAAGTAGTTATCTATAATTAACATAGGTTTCAGTCTTTGCGACCGTACAGTGGGGTAGAAACATCCTATCTCACCCGGGGCAGACTGGTATGTGCTCGCCATTTTGTCTGGTGCTTAGCACGGTGTGTTTCCGTTACATGGTAATTTATGCTCAGTCATCATCAGATCTTCTCCTGGTGTATGAGTGGGATCGGAGTTGTATGGTGTGTGGTTCGTGCTTTAACCTTCCGGGTGATTTGTCGGTGATGTGTGAGTCGATGAATTCGCATGTCGATGAACAGTACTGTCGGCGAATTGGTGTCGATGTAATGAAAGTCGATGTAATGTCATTTCGATGAATAGATATGAACCCATATATATATATATATATATATATATATATATATATATGTGTGTGTGTGTGTGTGTGTGTTCACTTCAAAATCTTGAAAGCTCAAAATCCTGAATCTCAAAATCCTGAACTCAAAATTCTGAAAGCTCAAAATACTGAAAACTCATAATACTGAATCTCATAATACTGAAAAATATACAGTACACCAACACTGACTGTACTGCAGCAGAAATACATACAGAAACAAAGAAAAGATAAACCATGTCAGTCTAAGCCCCCCACACCCTCTTCTACTTAAATACATCAACTCTGAGATCGCACTTCACTACACTAAGATGACTTATGTTGTAGTATAGTACATTAAAAGGGAACATGGCTAAGTTTACAACAGGCAGTCATGAAGCATGTAATGGTATGTTAGCCATTTTCTTCTGTGAAGTGCGATCTCAGAGTTGATATATTTAAGTAGCAGGGGGTGCAGTGGGGCTTGCCCCCCTGCTTATAATTGTAGATGAGTAATATGTTTCTGTATGTATTTCTGCTGCAATACAGTCAGTGTTGGTGTCCTGTATATTTTTCAGTATTATGAGATTCAGTATTATGGTTTTCAGTATTTTGAGCTTTCAGGATTTTGAGATTCAGGATTTTGAGCTTTCAGGATTTTGGGATTTTGAAGTGAACCTATATATATATATATATATATATATATATATATATATATATATATATATATAAAACAAAAACCAATGCAGCCCCGAAAAATGTAGAAGAAACCAAGAACCAAATGCAGGCAGTCAGCAAAATCAGCAATGTCAGCAGTAGAAACGTAATAAAATCTCAAATAAAGTAGGAAAATCCACCTCCACATCCACGATACAAACAGGATTTATTGATTAAAAACACCATAAACACTAAAAGAACGTAAGCGCTTTCACGGACTGCATGTCCGCTTCCTCAGACGTACACCCATACTAAAGCACCAAACTTATATAGTAAAACTAAGTCATTCAATTAAATAATTAAAACATTAGATAATTAATTAACTTAATCAACAGCTGACTTGGAACACACTAATCAATCAATGAATAAAATCCTTAGATATAAATCAAATGCAATAAACAAGTTAAAAACATAATACACTAAAACTACCTAAGAGGTCTAGCTTGTAGAAAAGGTTTAAGAGGAACAGATTCATTTAAGCCATGCCCATATTGTGCACCTTACCTAAGGATCCATTTAACCTCCGCTGTTTCTGTCTGGTTAACAATGTTACCTAACCTTGGATTATGTGGAACGATATGAAGGATCTGAAACAAAAAGAAATGTGATGGATCATTACTTAAGACATGTTTGGCAATGGCACTATGTGTTTCCTTCCTATTGACACAGTAATAGTGATCACGAATCCTTTCACGTAAAGACCTATTAGTTTTACCCACGTAGTAACAAAAACAAGTGTTACAGTGGGCTACATAGACTAAATTTCTCGTGTTACAGGTCCCTGTATATCTAATGTTCCATAGGACACCCGTATCCGGGTGCCTGAAATATCTCGACTCATCAATATGGCAGCATTGTGGACACTTGCCACATTCCTTAGTACCTCGCATCCATAATGGATAAACTTCTTGACATCCATTATATATGTGTGTGTGTGTGTGTGTGTGTGTGTGTGTGTGTGTATATATATATATATATATATATATATATATATATATATATATATATATATATAGACACATACATCTCTGTCTCTCCCCATGCATCTACATAACACATATACATATATCATACACACACACACACACACACACACACACACACACACACACACACACACACACACACACACACATACACATCCATGTTTATTTACATCACTGTTATCTACAGATATATGTTTATATGTCTGTATTGTCCTACATACCCTGGTAATGGTGATTAAGCCTGCACTATGTCACATATATAATATTGCTCAAAGGACCAAATGTAAGGTCTCAACAGTAGAAAATGCACTTGCCTACAGCCCCCTGTGCCTGCTGGGGGTCACAACACATAAACCACCAGGTGAACAGGTGGTGTTATGTACCATGTTGTCTACGCATGCACTGACAGGGCACATTGTTTTGGCCCAAAGGCTTTCCCATGCAAACAGCCACATATGGCCAAAATGGCTACTGTAGACACATAGCTAGGATTAAAAACAGTTATGTTACTGCTAGGCTACTAGATGTAGAGATCAGTTGAGAAGCAATGTCACTCTGCAACCTGTACATGCTGTTCAACACAAGCCTACTTTATGTACTCCACTACTATCCACCTGCAGTCACATATAAACTAGACATCAGCTATGGTGTGTGCTGAAAATACCCTGATCTCTCATGTATAAAACTAGATAGATAGGGATTCTAATCTCACTCCGTCCCACTTGATGTGTGTGTGTGTGTGTGTGTGTGTGTGTGTGTGTGTGTGTGTGTGTGTGTGTGTGTGTGTGTGTGTGTGTGTGTGTGTGTAAGTGTGTGTTTGCATGTGTCTCTCCCTGCATAACAATTGGGAATACCACATTGACTTCCACATGTCAATGTGCCTGCACGTTTTGGCCCTTGCAGTGCTGCCAGCCCCCAAATCCCATTCTTCTTCAAGGTCATGTACCTTAACACTACCAACTGCTATTGCAATGTCAGACTTCATCCATGACATGTGCTGTAAATATTGTAGTCAGTAGTGTGTAAGACTAGCAGGGGTTCTAATCTCACTCCAGGCCCACTTGGGTGTGTGTGTGTGTGTGTGTGTGTGTGTGTGTGTGTGTGTGTGTGTGTGTGTGTGTGTGTGTGTGTGCATCTCCCTGCAAAATAAATGGGATTATCACACTGACTTAGAAAGAGGTGATGTTTTGCATTACTTTGTTTGTAGCAGGTGACATGTGCCTCTAAAGGCCTGATCAGAACAAGGCCTGCTGGTGTCATCTAACATGACCTTTCCTAAAAAGATGTTAATAGCATACCTATGGTGTGGCTTGTGTGTTATGTAATGTGATCTGTAGTGTGTACCATTAGATAGATAGGTGTTCTAATCTTACTGCAGTCAACTTGGAATCTGCTGTGCAGACTTCTGTACATATGACTTGATAGTGGCACTATTCTCACTGAATCCAGGTATGTGTGTGTGCAAAAGTTACAGCATTTTACATCAGAGTATGGGATCATAGTATCATTGTACATTAGTAGCATAACGGATCTAGGTCCCATAAAATTCTTGTCATGTTCTTACCCTTATTCACACAATCAGCACATATTGCCCCTGTCCAAAAGGGACACATGCAGAAGCACTGTGGTGACATGACAGTCACCCAGGCAATCATACAGATTGCATCTGAGGAGGGCCAATCAAGTGCACTGTTTGCCATTAGGTGGGAGTCTGTTTCAATTGTTTGTAAAAGTGTGGTAGACATATCTCCCCACCAGCATGTATTAGTAACATCACATACCAGGTAATGTCCTTACAGCTGGGAATACATGTACCATTCCACCTACAGATGTGCAGCATTTCCAATACAAAGGCTGAGAGATTGCCCTGTATGTAAAGCAGAGATCCCTTCTGTGTAGTCTATATGACACAAGCTACAATGACAGTTATTGCACACGATCCTCGTAAGACAGATACTAAGGACTTGAAGTTCTCTTGTGAGGACACTTTGTGTTGTGTGCAATTTCCACTGTGCATTGCAGTGAAATATTGACATGCTGAGGGAAGAGTACATGGAGGTTATAACTACAGCATTATTGGGTGACAGTGCTCTCAGTAATGACATGAGCATGATGTTCTTCCCTTCTTACCAATGGGGAGACATGATATATGTTAAAATATGTGTAAACCTGTGTTACCAGGCCTGTGTGGCCAGGTCTATCATGCCTATGTATATACATCAGGTGTTGCCAGTGGTGTGTTCCTTACCAGGGATGTTGTTGGTACTGATGGAAATGATACTACATCCACATTTGCGTTTGGTTATGGCCATGAGTATGTGAACATGCATATGTTCATGAAGACCCTCTTGTAGAAGAGTGACATAACTGGGAGATTGTATGACTGCTCCCAGTTTGCTGTGCCATAAGATGCTTCTTGTCCTCTCAGCTACAGCTGAGTCTATGCAGTTGTACAGGTGGTTGCATAAGGCATTGCTCTGGAGGTCACCATACATGCCTGTCCCATCTGAGGGTAGAGGTGCAGTTATGCTATTTATCCCATCTCATAGGAGGCTTTGCTTTGTTGGGGTTTACTACTATGTTTGCCGAAGCGGGGTTCAGGTGTGAGTCTTACATGTAAGGAGACCAATTTGTGCTCAAATCTTACCATGGAGGACCTCACAGTGCAGGTGCTAAAGGGTTCAGCCATATTGGTAAGCATCTGATGCAGTACATTGGTTCCCCTTGTGTGGATGTCACTGCCCTGGTTCAGGGCATTGTAGTTAAGGATATGGAATAACCTTTGGTCAAGTGAGTTTGAGCATGAGCAACCAACACAGTTGTTGGTTAGTGAATGTCACCCCCACACCATGGTGTTGCGATACGGCTTGATAGACACAGGTAGATTCAAGTAAGAAAAACAGGTATCCTGATTCATGGAATTGCCCCTATAGCTGACAATGGCTCTATTATGTAGCCTACCAACACTGAATACTACCTGCAGTGTCTCCAGGAAAGCACACTGTTTAACCAGTCTGGATGTGTATCTATCTTTAATGACTATAGATACACCATCTGCATTGACTGGCACACTTTTAGTGTGAGTTCTTAACTTGAAGAAGGACATGTTGTGTGGAATGGCTGTGGTGCTGTCCACAGCCTTAAACTAAGTGTATGTGACTGTGCAAATGTCTGCATCTTCCAAGGTGGGGACACCTTCCAGTGAGTGGAGTTTAGTGTTGACATTCCTAGCATGTACCAGCATAACCATGATGTTGTTTGAGGATGGTATTTCCTCTCTGGAACATTTTCCCATGTGACAAGGCCTGTAAGATGCACTATGGTGACATCAGCAGCCTTAGCCACTGCAGAAATTCCCAGGAGTGACAGATGAACACCATCTGTGGCAAAGTATTGAGGTCTGTTGAGCAAGTCATCCCAGGCTGATATATACTGGGTCCCCTTAAAATGAGACCACACAATAAGCCAATTATTGACTTCAATCATGTTCAGCTTGTATTGAGCCATCATCCTAGGTGACGGTGTAATGCAGTGAAGGCTATGAGCATATCTGCCAGAAACAGACTCTTTAAGCTCAGTCATGTGTCTATATATACAGTCCATTGAGGTATGATATGACCCAGCTGTATACACCAACAGTAACTATGAAGTTATCATAATGGCATCTGATGTTGACAAACCTGTGTGCATCTGTGGTATATCCTGGCACCTCACATACAGCTACCTGTGTTACCTTTCCTATGTGTAACCTGGTGAGAAGGACATCAGAGTGTCATATGATGTTATCACCTAGGAATAACAGTGTTGAGTTTGTGTTTTGCCTCAGGTGTTTGACCGGTGAGACAGTGGTGCATGCACTATTATGCATGTTGTGTTCTGCACAGGTATGAGTATGTATGCTACATTGCAGTTGGGTTTCTGCAATGTCTGTTTGTGTATGTGTCTGCTAAGGAGCTCCACACATGCAGTTGTGTGTGATGTTGGTGTGGGTGGAAAACGTGGTGAGGTGTGCATGTTGTCAACCTGCTCATTGCCATATGTACTGAGTGGTGTGTGAGGCAGCATGGAATCAAGGTTTGTTATATAGTCACATCTCTCACGTTTCATTTGTGTGGCATAGCAGTACAGGGGCAGGGACACTGTCCACACCTCAACAGCGGTCAGTGATAATGCCATTAGCAATACAGTCTTGTTTGTGTGTAAGTCACAGCAGGCCTTCATTAGGCAGTGGCCTGACAAATGCTGAAATATAAGATGTTATCACGTTATGTAATTCTCCTAATGTAATACAACACCTGACAGCATACCATAACATGGTTGAGTGTATATAATGCTTTGTCAGGCATGTGGCTCTTGGATTAACCATAATCTCACGATTAGGTATGGTCGCAATAGCATACCTACAAATGTGATAATGTACAACTCCAGCACAGTTAGGGTCATTCTACTACAACTTGACAGCCTTAAACACACTGTCTGTATGCACTCCTTGCAGTGAGGATGTGGATTTCCATGCATGCACAGAGAACTTGTTCAACTCTGCAGGCATTACTCTGACCTTGCTAGCCTACACTGCCTGTCAAGCAACCAGACAGTACAGTGGATGTTGTGTGACATGATGAGGGAACATAGACATGTGTTCCAGTTATATAAATGTACAGCATGACATACACAGGACAGGTGTGGGTGCACATACTTTGGCCATGTGGCCACTACTCTACAGTACACCACAGACCCATGGCATGCAGACATGCATCATGAATCTGTTGAAGGTCAGGCTGCATGAATAGCAGGGATCACTGCCACTGTGGTGCTTGCTCCAGCAACGTTGAACATCTATGTCACCAGACATTGAACCTCATATTGTGACACTACAGCTGTGCTGACTTACCATCTGCTCATTACCCTACTGAAATCTGAAGAACCCTGGAACACAAGGCATAATGCATGCCAATCTGTAATGATTGTTCTAATTTCTACTCAAGGCATCTACCTGGAAAAGGGTATGTCAAGCCTACACAGCCTTGCATGATGTGGGACAACTATGTGGATGAACAAACAGGCTGTGGCCCGCTCATGTGGGATTTGGTACAAAAACTTTGCTTCTGGTGAGAGACAAAGTGGAGGAACCTGGTATCCCAGGACAGAGTGGTCATGGTGAGACCAGCAGTTGTAGTAGGCAGCACCAGCAATTCAGGGGGATCCTCTCTTGTCAGCATTCTTCATGCAGTAATTGTGTCATCCAAGTACACACTGCTTGAGTGGTGTGCAACTGCAGAATACGTGAGTAAATATACCCTCCTTACCTTACCTTTCCCAGGGTGTACGTATGACTGCCCCCCTCCACTGCTTACCTATGCTCTGTACAGACACAGACATGTTGGACGACTACCTTCTTGGAAAACATGATGGCATTAACTGCAATACTTAGTTTTACAGAGGGCAAGCAGCATGCAGTGAGAAGCAGTGTCCCCAGATGTTTCAGTATTACATTTAAAGCCATGAAAAGACATCATGGAAATGATCATTAACAATGTAGTACACCTGTAGACACTGGGCCAACCCAGTGTGTTTTGTTCAAGGTCAGATCATGCCTACCCTAAGCATTGCATCTCATTGATTGTTCCAGTATGCAATGGATGTGGGGAAAATAACTTACCCCACCTACCATGGCCTGAGAAGGCATTTGACAAGATTAGGCCATCAGGCATAGTGCACATACTGTAGAGGTTATTTACAAACTTGTTTGTCAGCCTTTGGATAGCCAAGTCTCTGACACTTATTATCTGGTAAGATAGGATTGAGTAGGACAGAGCTACAATGTGGCTAGTCACCACTGGACTTAACCACACACATTTTCCTGGGACTACTCCTTCTAGCCATTCCCTTCTCTGCAGTCACAGTCACTGTCAGTGATCTCAGACTGACTACATTTTCAGATGATTGCAAAGAAGGAGCTGCTACTGAATCCCACACAGAAGCAACAGTTATCCAGGATGGGCTAACAGACACATTCAGATGTTGTCGGAGCCATTGACAAATACTACATGCTAAGGAATGCACAATACTATACTTTTGGCAGTCAACAGGTCAAGTTACACAATGGGATGCAGAACAAGGCAATCATAACTGGTTTAGGACAAATATGATCTATTTTATCTGTATATGTAAACTGTTAAATGTTGCCTGCTAATCTACTAAAGCATCTTGAAAATGGTTCTACAATTACTTGTTACTTTTTGGAGTTTTTCTCCCCGGGCCTCCACTGAAAAAGGACCTTTGTCCAGTTGGACTATCCCAGTAACCAAATGTAAAATAAATAAATAATAAATACATGTCTGTAATGGACACAGAGAAATTGTAGGTGGTTCATCTCCTATGCCACAGCTTGTAGATGTGTCAGCTTCCAGAACCCTGGTTACACTTATCAAGGGTCCTATGCTGTATCAGAGATTATGGATGCAGTAGTAGGCTGCCTGAAACCATTGTCCCTGTTAGCCTGTGATGCACATATGAACCTAAGGAGTAATGCACTTCTACTGCTTTACCTTTGTGAAGACATTTTGTTTCTGTGGTGACATTCCAGCCTGTGCTGTGATGTTTATGGGTTTATTGTAGCCATGTACCCATAGGTGTGCCCCACACAATCCTGCATCTGAAACACAAACAGTTCTATAAGACACCATTCATTGTGCAAGTATAAAGAACAAATCAATGGAACAGCCAACCAAATAAAATGCTGAAAGTCCTGTTCCAAAAGTAGTCAGCACCAGCACAATAAGTAAACCACTTCTTCTTCCTTCCAAAAATGTATTCACATAAAATCACGTATCCAGGGTTGAGCGCTTTCATCAAACAAGACTTCATCAGAACAATGAACAAATTCTCCATAATCCTTTTATACTTCCAATTGTTCACTAATTATATCCCAATTAACTTTTAAAGTGCTAGTGCAAAACCTTAATAACATCCTTAGGTCCTGAAAATGTATATTAAAACTACATTCTTATAATATAAATAATTTCATACTATATTAATAACACATTTAATAACATTTCTATTCATCCATTTAATAATATATGCTAAACAATAAAAAAAAAACATTTAAAATATGTTAAAAATACATTTAAAAATACATTTTGATAATACATTCAAAAATACATTTGAGATTCTAATCCTCACACTACCTCCTATCAGCTTCTAGAATAGGTTTAATGGACAGGTATTCATTAATTCCTGGGGGAACGGATGCGTTAAACCTGATCTGCCATTTCACTTCTCTTTCCCCCACTGCCCTCTTAATGTCACCTCCCCTAGGGTTAACTTTAACCACTTCCAGTATTCCAAACTCAAATCCTGTACACTCATTACTGTCACTCAGATGTTTCCATAAATCATTTTTTTCATCACCCTTTTTAATACTGTAATCGTGGTCATATATTCTATTTCTTAAGCATCTGGTAGTCTTGCCCACATAAAAACTTGGGCACTTGGTACACTTCGCTAGATATAGTAGATGCTTGGACCTACAATTACCCTTTTGAAACTGTATCCTAGTTCTATTTATATCTTCAAGTGTCATTGTGGGGGAATTGGTAATATACTTGCATTGTCTGCAAGTCCCACATCTCTGTGTCCCATTATGTATAAGGGCCTGGGGTTTAGTTTTTGTTTCCAATAGATTGTTCATATTCCTTCCATTCTTAAAGACAAATAATGGTTTCTCCCCCACTAAATTAGAAACATCATTGTCAACCTTCATAATATTCCAATGTTTTTCCAAAATCTTCCTAACTTCTCCACTATGTATTCCATACTGTAAAACACATGCTTTACCATAATCTGTAATATCCTTAGTGCTAACTGTACCACTTGTGCCGAGGGTGTCCAATGCGCCCCCAACCATACCACCTAACAATGGTTTGTATTTCTTGTCCCATTGTCTTTTGACATAATTAGTGACATCATTCACTATATCTGTAGGATATCCCCTATTCTTAAAAAATGTCGCTACCTTTTCTAATTCACTGTCAACATCTCTTATATCAGATGTCATCCTGGCAGCCCGAATACACTGGCCCTTGATTATATTTCTTTTTTGAACCAAGGGGTGACTGCTGTTGTACTGGAGATATGAATTACTAAACGTGTCTTTCCTAAATAGATTTGATTTAAATTTCCCCTTCTCCAGGGTAATTCTAGTATCTAAATATGGAATGGATACTCTATCTTCACCAAAAGTGAACTTCAGGAAATCACTACAAGTATTCAAATAACCTTTGAAACTGTCCAGTTGCTCTTTATTTCCCTTCCATATGACAAAAATATCATCCAAAAAACGCAAGTAACATCCCATATATCCAAACCATTCAGTGTTCAAAATGAATTCTTCTTCCCAATTGGTGAGGAACAAATTAGCAAACATGGGGGCGCAAGCCGCCCCCATGGCTACTCCCTTCTTTTGTCTGAAGTACTCCCCTTCGAACATTATATAATTGTAAGATAAAACAATATCCATAAATTCCAATATTAATAGGGTTCTCTCCCATGTAATGTCACTTTTCTTCCTAATACATTCTTGAAATCTGACCATACCTTCATCTTTCGGTATGCTGGAAAATAAATCCACTACGTCAATGGTTACCAACCATTCAGCACCTATGGCCAGTTCAGGCTTAAGCCTACTCAAAAAATCCCAAGAATCAATTACTACATGGAGAATGTTTTTGTAGGTAGATTTTAGCCACTTGTCAATTACCTTCCCGAAAGGAAAGGTTTTGGAGTCACTTCCTGAAATAATAGGCCTAAAGGGGGGGTTTATAATATCTTTGTGGACCTTTGGTATCCCTACAATTGTGCTTATAATGGGATGTTCTACCTTCAAATAATTGTATAAGTCTCCCTCTAGTCTATCTTCCAACAAAAGGTCCTCTAAAAATAAATCTATCTTATGGTATCCTATGTTTACTTCGTTGATAGAAGCAGAAACATAATTTCCAGAATTTAATAGAATACTATTGATCCTATTAGCATAATCTTCCTTACCATAAAGGACAACCCCCCCCCACCTTGTCCGGTTTCATTATTCTCAGGTTGTTGTCCTCCTGCAATTCCTTTAAAATAGTGACCTCTTTCTTCGATAGATTATGGGTTGTAAACTTTGATCTGTTGTTTTTACAATATAAATAAATATCATCAGTCACTAGTTTCTCGAAGGTTGCTAATAAGTTGTTAAGGGGTGGTGTAAAAGTACTCGCCATTCTGAATTCATAAGGTTCCTTGTACGGTTTGTCCCTAAAGAATACCCCCAAATTAAGTTTCCTGATGAATTTTTTAATGTCCACAATATAGTCGACCAGATTGAATTTGTCGACTGGGATATATTTCATCCCCTTAGAAAGCAGGGTGAAATGTTCCCTCTTCAAATCTAGACACGTATAGTTATATATGGTAAAGTCATTCCATTTGCTTACTATGTCATTTTCCTTTTCAATACTCACTTTATTTTCTTTCTGTGCCCCAAAAACCTCTCTACTTAATTCATTCTCCTGTTGTGGTTGTTGTTGTTTCCACTCTTCCATTTGTTCCCTCGATATCCTATAGCATCCATTCCTTCCCATCCCCCTTCTTCTTCTAAAAAAGGATTGGAATGAGGACTCCCTCCAAGTTTGTCTCCAAAATTTTTACTATTATAACCATAATCTCTATAGTTTCCATGTTCCCTTTGATTAAATTGTTGGAACCTAGTCCCATTCCTACGAATATGGCCCCCTTCCTTCGTTGTAGTTTTTCCCTTGTCCCATCCGTATGCTTTACCATTTTTATACTGGTCGAGGTCCCTCTCCATTTTCTTACATTTTCTATCAAACTGTTTTCCTACCTGCCCCTCCACCCAAGTATACTGTGACTCTAAAAATAACTCACATTCTTCATACAGTATGTCATTTTGTATAGTTTTATTCAATTCATCTAATTCTACCATAAGCAAACATATTTTTTTATCATTACAATTAATGATATATTTCATGAATGTGAAACCAAACTCATCGAACATTTTGGAACACTCGGCTTGTACAATTGTGTCTAATACAATCCCCATGGGAATCTTAAAGAATCTCAATCCCATAGGCACTATACCCTCATCCAAACATTTTTTTAAATAAACATTGTCCAACTGAATACTTTTCAAAATTTTAAGTTTTTTCCCAAAATCAAATATTAAGTCCTTCAATGTTCTTTCTTCCGCCCATTCATGCTTTTTCTTATTCCCTCCTGCATCCGGTTTGTACCCCCCATCAAAATTGTATTCATCTTTTAAAAAGTTGTTGAAATTGTAGTGCGCTTTTCCTTTTGCATTTTCAGTTAAAAAATGTTTTACAGTACCTGAAAATTGATCATTAGCAGCAAAAGCGTAGGTCTTCTTAGGGACTGTTCATCTAGGTTTTGCCCCCGAGATGTTATAATCAATAACCGACCCATTTGCGCTGACGTCTAATGTGACTTTTCCTCCTTCTTTATCTCCTGACAACTGCCTTTGAATGGAGCCACACTTCTCTGAAACGCCATTCCTTTCCCTCTCGCCTATGACATCACCACCACAGCTCCGGGTAAAGGTGCGTGTTGACATCTCGTTGCTGTTGGTACTACGCGTATTTGGTTGCGACATCATTTCCAATAACCTGGTGAGCTCCCCACACATAATCGCCATCTCCGATTGAATACCCCGTATCTCATCTCGCCTCGGGGAAAAGATAGACGGAAGTTCATCTAATGAATCCATCACTACGACTGATAAAGAACAAATCAACGGAACAGCCAACCAAATAAAATGCTGAAAAGTCCTGTTCCAAAAGTAGTCAGCACCAGCACAATAAGTAAACCACTTTTTCTTCCTTCCAAAACTTTATTCACATAAAATCACGTATCCAGGGTTGAGCGCTTTCATCAAACAAGACTTCATCAGAACAATGAACAAATTCTCCATAATCCTTTTATACTTCCAATTGTTCACTAATTATATCCCAATTAACTTTTAAAGTGCTAGTGCAAAACCTTAATAACATCCTTAGGTCCTGAAAATGTATATTAAAACTACATTCTTATAATATAAATAATTTCATACTATATTAATAACACATTTAATAACATTTCTATTCATCCATTTAATAATATATGCTAAACAATAAAAAAAAACATTTAAAATATGTTAAAAATACATTTAAAAATACATTTTGATAATACATTCAAAAATACATTTGAGATTCTAATCCTCACACTACCTCCTATCAGCTTCTAGAATAGGTTTAATGGACAGGTATTCATTAATTCCTGGGGGAACGGATGCGGGACTTGCAGACAATGCAAGTATATTACCAATTCCCCCACAATGAAACTCGAAGATATAAATAGAACTAGAATACAGTTTCAAAAGGGTAATTGTAGGTCCAAGCATCTAGTATATCTAGCAAAGTGTACCAAGTGCCCAAGTTTTTATGTGGGCAAGACTACCAGATGCTTAAGAAATAGAATATATGACCACGATTACAGTATTAAAAAGGGTGATGAAAAAAATGCTTTATGGAAACATCTGAGTGACAGTAATGAGTGTACAGGATTTGAGTTTGTAATACTGGAAGTGGTTAAAGTTAACCCTAGGGGAGGTGACATTAAGAGGGCAGTGGGGGAAAGAGAAGTGAAATGGCAGATCAGGTTGAACGCATCCGTTCCCCCAGGAATTAATGAATACCTGTCCATTAAACCTATTCTAGAAGCTGATAGGAGGTAGTGTGAGGATTAGAATCTCAAATGTATTTTTGAATGTATTATCAAAATGTATTTTTAAATGTATTTTTAACATATTTTAAATGTTTTTTTTTTATTGTTTAGCATATATTATTAAATGGATGAATAGAAATGTTATTAAATGTGTTATTAATATAGTATGAAATGATGTATATTATAAGAATGTAGTTTTAATATACATTTTCAGGACCTAAGGATGTTATTAAGGTTTTGCACTAGCACTTTAAAAGTTAATTGGGATATAATTAGTGAACAATTGGAAGTATAAAAGGATTATGGAGAATTTGTTCATTGTTCTGATAAAGTCTTGTTTGATGAAAGCGCTCAACCCTGGATATGTGATTTTATGTGAATAAATTTTTGGAAGGAAGAAGAAGTGGTTTACTTATTGTGCTGGTGCTGACTACTTTTGGAACAGGACTTTTCAGCATTGTGCAAGTATACAGACATTTCAACATCATCCAACTTAATGTACACAAAATAATGCAGTTTGCTCATTACAACTGGCAGCTCACAATATCTGTCAGTGACCAGTACAAGTGGCATTTCAAAGGCAACAATGGATTAAACAAATACATAGTAATTTAGGTGGTCACCCTGTTCATCAGACACATAGCTTCATTTCCTTGCATTGATAACAAGGATGACATGGATGTGCCACAGGTATCATTACTTGCACAGGGTGCTGTGTGGTGGTGCAAAAGGCCAAGGCTGACCCAATAGGTTGGCAAACATGTGTGTGAGTCAGAAAGGAAAGCAGACTAGCTGGACCATGGAATGTGCCATGTGTGTCTGCAGCTGGCCTGACTGTGACAGTGGTATGTGAGTGTCTGCATGAACATAGTCAAGCTGAGGGCTAGCCCTATGTGACTGCATGTTTGACAACTTTGAAATGTGCATAGTGGAGCTGACACTTCACCTTCTCTGCCCCCAAACACAGAAACTGCATCTGTCAGGAGTTGCACTGGCACTTCCATGCCCATGGTCAGAAGTGGCACTACTACCTGATGGTGACCGCTGTCTACTGGGACTGTGTCCTCCACAGAAATGCCCAGGACCACAAGCCCATGGCCTGCCATGTCTTGGTGTGCACAGCACACTCACCTCTGGGGCACTAGATATACTGCCACTATGAGAGAATGACTGAACACGGCCATGTGGACTCTCAGAAGATGTAGTTGCTGACCTACATCCTCGAATCCAATGCTCAACTCCAACCAGATATTCCATCACAGACAATGATCATTCCAAAATAGATATTCTGCAATCTGTCTTGGATCACTCTCTTTCCACTGCATCAGTCAACTGGTCCAGGGTATCAGCAACATGGTGGAGGCAGTCATGGATGTCAGACTGTGCTGTATCCATAATCCTCAGCATTCATCTGTAGGTCCTTTTCAGTGTCTCCATGATGGCCCTAAATATATGCCAAGTGACACATGATGAGACACCTGCAACAGGTGGTGGAAGGATAGCAGGCCTCCTATGAGCACCCCTATCAATCCGCCTATATGGAACATTGCCAGCTGTTTGGCTATGTCCAGTATCAACACTCACTGCAGCCATAGTAGCCACACTTTCCTGTTCATTGTCCCCATCCTCTGAATGTCCAATAGCTGTGGCCTCAGGGAAATGAGTATACATAGGCATAATTTGGTCACTATCATCAACAGAGTCTGAAGAGACACTGACATCAGGTTGTGAAGAGGACAGAGACCAACCCCTCTGGTCACCTGTGATAAAAAGGGAAAAGCAAAACATTAATACATGCACTACTATGCTCTGCAGTATTATCTACAATATATGTTAAGCTGTATACAATGCTGTCAGTATTACAGACTTGTTTAACCCCGAACCTCATATAGTAAGACCTAAAAAAACTTCTGTAGTCAATTGTAAAGAATAAGCTCCTTAATCAAGAATCTCATGAGCAATAGTGATGTACACTGTTGACATTTGTCAACACTCTGCACAGCTGACACATAAGGCACTCTGAATTGTCCTACAAATACTGCAAATCTATCAGTGTGGTCACAACTACAAGACATAGGTATGACTGTAAACCGTGTTCCATTCAAAAAAAATCTGTGAGGCTAGCAATCATGCAGACAGTATATCAATCCAGCTGGCAGGCCTGGGATGACACTTTAGCAAATACAATACACTAAATCTACATCTGTAGAACAACGGTGTTATTCTTACCAGGAGCAGTATCTCAGCAACATGTGATTCCTGATGGTTCTGTGTAAATTGGAGGAAGAGGTAATGTAAACAGCAGCCTATGTTGCACTATGGCAGGCTACTAGATCCATATATCTCACATTTACAGTACATACTATGTTAGTTGGTATGTTGGTCACAATCTGAGCATGCAATTTAAACTGCAACTAACCCCCACCATAAAAATACCTGCCACCTACATAAAAGTACGTAGACCCTGACACACTGAATGCTACAGTATTTCAACACATCTCCAACAAAGCATACCTGGATGCTCCTCTTGCATGGAAATGGTGGCACCCACATCCACAGCATACTATGTGATGGATGCCTTTGAACTGTCCTGTGTTCCTAGGTTTGCCAGGAATTCCTCAGTGGCTGACAGCGGTTGTTCTGCAGCAGGCCCTCCACCAGTGGCACCACAATCCTTGGCCACATCTGCTGCTCTTCTGTGGGTGGTGTTTATCATATCAGTGACACAGTGTTGCACCTGCTCATATGTCCTGATCTGGTGACCAATTGCATTGACACTGCAAACCAGGTCAGCCCACAATGCTGCCTGCTCTTCCATGTTTGTCCTCCCCCTGGAAGGTGGTGTTGACGCAGGGCATCCAGGATAGTGTCATCATCTGCCTCTGTAAAAGGGCCTCAGCATCAGGGATACATATTTCCTGAAAGATAACAAAATGGGAACATATGTCAAGATCACATACGTGGGAGTATAGTACATAGAGATACAGCAATAACAGAGCTATCAGTAATTACTGCTTGGTTGCACATCTCATATTCAACACCATGCAAAAATAGTGAGCGTGTGGATGTGAGTAGGATAGTAGCAGTAGGCATCTATTCCTGCATGTGCCATGACAGATACTGTTGTAGGATCACACAGCCGACACAGCAGTCCATTAAGTTGTATGTCGGTAGTATTGTGAGAAAAATCAGGAAAATCTGGGATGTATTGTTGATGGTGATGCATGGGAAATGAACTGTGTTTGGTTTACAACGCTTTTCGGTCTTTGGTTGGCTCTTTTCACTGTTGCTGTATGTTATTTGTTGTTGCTTCCTGTTATTTGTTGTTGTGTTTTCTGACTTTATGTGCATGAGCTTGGAGGAACAAAATTTCATTCAGCTGATACTATGTATCGTTGAATGACAATAAAGTTATGTTGTTGTTGTTGTTGTTAAGCTGTGGCCCATAGATGTAAACTATCCTTATAATATTTAAAACCAGCAGTGCCACACAAATAGCAGTGTAGTATTACCACCGCTATCAACAGGAAATTTCCTGGAAAGTGGTATACCGAATTAACAAAGAGTGTTCTACCTTTACTGTACTCTAGTTCCTCTGTAGGTGTAACGCATGTGCAGATCAATGACCTGCCATCAGTGCAGTTCCAAGAAAGGCTTACTGCTCTAATCCTCATTCCCCCTAAGTATATTGAAACATTTGCATCATGCTGGAATCAAAATGTTTACATTTTTGATGGAGTACAATACTCCTCTGTTGAATGGTATAGATATATAAATGCTGTGCCAACAAGCTGACCATTCTGTTTGCCTTTTTAACATGGTTCTCTATTAGCAAGTGATTGCCTCTAAACCAGTCTGTGATTCTGAAATGCTAATTGCCGCTAGCACAGCTGATTTGCAGTATAATCAGCTTGTCCCATGGTATCACTGAGCAAGATATAAGGCCTCAGTGTAGATCACAACCCCTTTCTCATATGTTGGTTGGAAAATAGTGGGAAACATATACTACATCATGGCACAGAGAATGTCTGCAGCAGTTACTATTTACATAAACTGTGTGTGCTACAGGCTGAAGCTGAAGGTGATGCTGCAGCCAATAGGCATTAGCAGAAAGGGTGAACACTTTGCAGGGCAACAAGGTTTAAGAGTAAGTGTGGGACCTGTGGCAGTCTTGTTGTATATGCAGAGCTAGATTGAGAATGCCCACCCCAATGAGAAGTAAAGTGTGTGTGTCAGGTAAGTCTGTCAGCCAATGGTATCAGTAACACAATGCAAGGCAAAATGCTTGGTGTTTCCTAGAAAAAAAGGTAGGTGCACATTAACCAAGATGTCATGCAGGTGGACAACTGCCAAGGCAAGTGTTATGTCATGGTAGTCCCCTGCTGAGTGTGTGCTGGCACACTTTGCGTCTGGCTCAACTCCATATATGTATGCTACTTGTGCAGCTGTGGTTGCCTGTGATATCACCAGCAACACACTGTGGGCTGCAGAGTGATATTACTGGGACACAATTTCAGTACACACTTCAACAACCTCTGGAAATTCAGGTTACTGCATTACCTGACATTCTCTGTGCTTTATAATGTTATACTAATAGTAGGTGAGAGTGGTCCTATCTGTAGCCCTTTGCCTTCTATTATATAGATGCAGACATTCCAGCTGTACTGCTTTGGGTGGATAAATAGGTGATGAGACAGACATGCATATCACACTTTATAATACTGATAGCCACATGCATTTTCATTGGTAGGCACAGCTGTACTTGAACCCAGGACCATGTACACCAAAAAGTAATGTTTTTAATGCATTTTACAAACTGAGCTACAGAATCATTATTACAGCAGGTGAATTTTAACATATTGTAGTTATCATTCCACAGTTATTTGCTGTTAAATACCACACCTATATTTATTATTACCTGTATAGCTTTAGACCGCTGCATTTGTACACCAGAGTCCCAGTTAAAATCCTATTTTCCATTACTGTTTTATCAAGTGTGTTCTGACATGTTGTAGACATAATTGCAGGGTTACCTGCTATCAGATACCTCACTTACATCTAAGCTTATGTGTGTGCCCTTATAGTGATGTATTTGTGTACTAGAGTACCAATTATACTACTATTTTTCTAGAAATCTCTTAGCTGATTTGTGTGGTGTGACATGATGCACAGCACCATTTAAACACGCTTAATGAGGGGAACTTCAGCATTAGTATGTTTTGCTTAAAACACCTGTGTTCATTAGCAGCTGGTTGGCTTGGTGGAATGAATCACTATTCTGGAGGTGCGATAGCTGTGGGTTTGAAATAGGGTGCTGGTGTACATTTTGAATGTGATTAATATTGTTCCAAAACATATATCAATATAGTGGTATTTAGTATTGTTAAGCAATATGGCACGACAGAGAGCGTCACACAAAAAAATCTTTAAAGAAAAGAAAAATGGGGGGATAGGACAGTGGTGAAAAGTGGTGCAAGCAGAGGGAAAACATAATTACAAGCAGGTATGGATATCCAGGCTGGGTGTAGAAAAGAATTATAGCTATCCATTTCTTCAACAGCAACAACTGTGCACTTTCACGTTTTTTTAGCTGAATTTGGACTGTCACCCCAGAGAGGAGTGACAACGATATAACTGGGTTGTCAAGCCAATTGGACCAAATTAAGTGTGTCCGGTGGACATGTGTGTGAATTGCAGAGCTTTGTATGAGGCAACCTTTTTTTTTGGGGGGGGGGTGCCCATTTTTTTTTTTAAGGTGAGAGTGGAATGTTGGGGAAGAGACACGGGTACATGAGGGGGAGGTAAGTTGGGAAGGTGAGGAAGTTTTTTCAGACAGACAAGACAGACAAGATAGCTGACAGGGTTGATGTGCGACACAAATCGGGGGGTGAACACCTTGGATGAAGAGGGTGTTGTGGAATCTCAGTCTCATGAGCATCCACATGGTAGCAATAACTCAATTCCTCTCCTATGGGACTGCCAACACTGCTCCTGTGGTGGCAGTGGTGGAGGCTGGCATCTGGGGCAGGGCTGTCCCACCAGGATGGAAAGCATGCTCTCCATCTGGTGCAAGCATACACCAAAAGTTCAGTGGAGCACCCTGTCACCATATCTGGCAGTTCTTGACAGGTGACAAAATCACCTCCTCCACCTCCGCTGCCAGGGGGCAGAACTACCTGACACCACAGGTAGTGTACGTGCAGCAGAGTAGGCACCACCAGGCTGCAGCCCAGATGTGTTGAGTTCTGGTGCCAACTGGCCTACCTTGTCATGCTGTAGTAAATTAAATATGAACATAAGGTAAGATAAGTAATAACCAAAGAAATGTTAGTATTAACATCACGTAAGATAATATTGATTAATCAAAATACATATTAAGGTATGTTATGAGAAACACAATAATAAATAACATAACAGTATGTATGTTAACAGAAAACCAATATGAAATAACCCATAAGGCTAATATAACAGTTAGTTTAAAATAATATATTAATATCAAATCATAATAATAAATAACATTAATAAATTAGAGATGATAAGGGGTAGGGAGACAGAGAGAGAGAGAGAGAGAAAACATATCATTAGTGACCTCGCAGGTGATATTCCTACACAGACTGATAATACATACTTCTACAGTTGTGCAATGTCAGTTGTGAGTACAGGTACTCCTGTTCTTGTTTAGATGATATTGCATGTATATACCTCACACCCTGTTAACATGTGACAGTATGGGTGAAGCACTAACAAATGCAGGTACACAACTACAGGGAACTGTTTTACATACTGTGCTCATACATTACTACCAAGGTGTTCTGTAAATAGATTTGTCAATAAATTGCATTCCAAGTAATGTAATTTAGCTGCTAATCAAGAACCACGGGCCAAGAAATATGGGGCATTAGTCATTACATTCTGAAAAATCATGACAGTTGAGAGGTATGTTTGTGTACATTAAGTAGACTAGACAGCTGGTGATTTCTTAGTTGGCTGCCATGGGATTAGAACCCAGAAGCTGTGACTCCAGGGAAAAATGTGCATTTAATTTAACAGTTGACTGCTGTCAGATTAGAAAAGACATGCAGTGCATACAGGACTACTTCGCACTTACTGGAAAGGATTATTTATCAAGGCACAATCCTGCTTTACACTTTATTGATATTGTTCCTTAAAATCTGGCACTTATACACATGGATATCTGCCCAGAACATCAGCTACCTCACCCATATACTTTGTTCCTGGAGTAGGACGAATATACAGCATTATTTGACTAAAATAGCCATAACACAGACTTGATCCTTACTGTGGGCATTGCACTACATTTATCAGACATTTTTTTTCTGCAGATTTTATTCATTTCTTTTTTACAGTTGACTGGACTCAGATTAGAACACACATGCAGTGGCTAGAAGAATAGTGAACATTTATTTGTTTGAAAAGAGTACATATGACAGTACCGTCACCATTTAAAATCTATTGTTTACTGTTGCTTCAAGTCTGACATGTACAGCATGGACAGCTGTGTCAGATGTCTAAGAAATAACTCGTATACCATTGGCATTACTTGAGTGCAACCTACAGCATATTTCACACAAGGAGCAGAACAGAACAGCTATTGTTAATCTGGGTAGTCCACGACATCCACTGATGTTTGCAAGCTATACTACACAATAATGCATGTTTACTTGATTTAACTTGCTTTACCATTTCAGGTAGGCAGTGACTCATTACTAAACATATTACATTTCCCAGATATGTCATACCTGACTGTTATGACGGCAAACTCTGTAAATAATTTATTTTGACAGTACATTATGCATTAGGTTAATTCTTTGATGTTTCCCTACTTACCATACTCATGCCTCACCCTGGCCAGGCACTGGACATTGCAAGCCCTCTCATCCGCAGCTGTTGAAAGAGAAGCAAACCGTTATGCATACCAGTTGTGCACAGATTTAGCTTGTATATTTCCAAAGTACTGGCAAACATACTTACATATCTGTTGGGTATGCCCAGCCCTAGCCTCTTAGACCCAGGTGTCCAAGGTTCCCCTCTTCCTTTGTTTCAGGTCATCATAGTGGAGATGACGCTGATCACCAGTGTGAGGAATACCAGTAGCACTGGTAAGATCTCTAACCAACTGATCCCAGGCCTTAGACGTACATTCTGAGCCCCATTAATCATGCTGCAGCACCCGAGGTTTGTAGTCCTTCACCAGGAGTACAACAAACACTCTGTGCCCAGCAGCACACTCCCTCTCCAACACCACCAGGCATACTGACAACCAAGTGAGTCTCCAATAAATGGTGTGAAATTCTCACCTATTCGCCTTAATATAGGCTGCATTCCTGCTCTTACACATCATACTGTAACTTTCAAAAAAGCACCATGTTGCTTTGCATTACACAAACCAGTTTAGTAGAGCTGAACATCGTGCAAACTTGCACAACCCATGTTTAAGCAAAGCTTAGCAATGCGCAAACATTGCAGGCCATTGACCATGTTTAAGTGGTGCTTAGCATAGCACAGATTTTCTAAATGTAACAATTTTTTTATTTTGAACTTAACTGCCATTTTAGTTATGTCACACATTTTTACAGCAATGAATGTAAAAGGTATGAATGGCCAGGACTCGAACCTAGGACCTACTACACTGTAGGTTGTGATCCACCCTATCTAGCCACTTGCATAATAGAGAAAGCTACTATAGATTCACATATACCACTAAGGTGCCTTTTCATGTTGGCAAGCACCATGCAGTGCCAAACAAACATGCAGTAAAAGAAAAAAAAAGTATTGTACAACTGATTACATCTGGTTTCTATTTTTAGATATATGGCAGGTGTCTGCTATGTATTTTTAAGTGCAGCTCAGCATTACTAAGCACTGTGAAGCACTGTGCAAACAGGCTGAATTAAAAAAAAAGAAAAAAGAAAAAAGCTATTTATACATAGAGTACATTACAATGATTATCATCCTGTGCTTACCATATGTCCAGGATTTTCCTGGACAGACCACAAGTATGGGACAGCCTCTACAGTGCTGTTTGAGTGGATTCAATATCCATGTTATTGTGATGTCCCTCAGTAGTGAGCCATGATTAATATACATGGTGTGCTGCCAAGGAGGAACTGTACACTGTCATGTACACTGGTACATTTTGTGTAGGCTCTGCATGGAGCCTACATAGATTTTATTGAATCCTGAGGCATACATATCTTTTTCTACTTTCTTAAAAAAAGTTGGTTCATAAGATTGTGGGGGGTTGTTTTCTTCAGGGCATAATGAATATTTGTAGGTAGCCAATCACTGTGAAGCAGTGGGTATTTAAATTTGATGTTATGTATATGGTGGTTAATGCACTGATGAAGGTAGAAATGCTGAAACTAGTATGCAAGTGGTGAAATAAAAGTTGAAATAAAAGATTTTGTGAAGATATTACTGAAGGTTGTGTGCTGGACGTTTTTCATTTTTGCTTTGATTTAGTGGATTCTGCGCCATGCATCCTGCCGTACTTGTGTGGATTTTGCGATTACGTTTGTTTTGGTTGTGCTCCATGCTGTTGGCCCTTCACTGTCTCCTAAAATAAGATTTTTTTGGCAGTGCAATCATTTCAATGGAGTTGACTTTTCTCTGTGAATGGTTTTCCTGGAGTGTGGATATTGAATTGAAGTGTTCTGATGTTGTTATGGATGGACAATCTATTTTTGGTGGAATTGCTTCAGTGTTGTGGCTCCGTTACGAAAACAAAAGTCAGAATTGCTTTGAATGGTGGCTGTTCAAAAACATTTTGAAGTTCCTTTATTTTTGGATTTGGTGGCTTTCCTCAAAGCACATTCTTTGTATTAATGTGTTGAAGTGGATTTTATTATTGCATGCATCTGGAAATTTGATTTATATCTGGGACAAATGATTATTTTCTGCTGTTAATGACTTTAGGATAATATTTTTTGGGGTGCTGTTGGTTGTTTTTGTTTTCCTTTTTTAATTTGTGGAAAAGCATCATGAACTTTACTCATCTCCTAGATGGACTTATAGCTGATAAAGATGACATGGGGATTTTTGAACGTTTTTTGAATGCAGAACTAGATACGATAGATACTGTACCAGTTTCATTGTCTTGTATCAATGTATTTAAACAACTGTCTTCTAATATTAAAGATTTAAGAACTAATGGTTGGTGTTTGAGACTTTTTAAAGTCTATAATATGAAAGGCTTTAGCCCCAGGGGTCTCCAGGTTCGTTTACAACCCTATGTTAAGGGGCTGGATGATCAGCTTGTTCATGATTGGCAAGAGGCACAACAAACTGCGTCTATGCTTTTTGTTAAAATGTTACTGTCCTTTTATAAATGTAATATTAACAGTTTGGTGGGCAAAGTTACTCAGTTATGAGATATGGTTAAAAAATTTGAGCAACAAGATGAATATCACAAAAAATGGGGTTACTTGCTAAAGATCTTATACCAGTTAAAAAGGAGTTAAGTTCACGTATGCTCAGGAAATTTCAGAGAAATTCTAAAGACTATCAAAATGGTAAACAATTTGATATGTGGAAGGTTGTGAAGTTTTCAGATATGAGGGAACCGCCTTCTGCCTCTCAAAAATGTAAAATAAGAAAATCAGTTTTAAAACAAGATGACAACACCCTTGAGCCATCAGCAGAGGAATTTTCCTCAGATACAGAAATTAATATAGAGACATTGTCTCCTTCTCCTACAGCCAAAAGGAAATCTAATGTGACCCCTTTGGAGCAGTTAGAAGGGTTGGATGTAAACATCAGTGTGGGGGCATCAACCTTAGAGACACTACTACAACTGATGGTGTCCAAATAACAAGGGACTTTAATGTTCATAATATTTCATTTCTTTCTTTGTCCTCTGTAGAAACTGATTTCTTAAATAATGGCTTAGGTTTTGTACCAAGGTATTTGGTACCACAGGATGTTTTTGCTCAGGATTTTGTGTCTTTTTGTAGAGTTTTGAAATTGATTTTTTTTATGGTATGCAGGAACAGTTAGAGCAATATGCACCCACCTTTAGATTTAGACCATCTACTTTTTTGCCCCTTCTAATAAGTGTGCTGAAAGTTTCCTGCAACAATTATTAAGGGAATTGCATTTTTCTTATAATTTCCATGTAAATATCAAGAAGAAGAATTTAACTGTGTCTGAATAGCAAGTTATGAAAGATTTGGCCAACAATAGACAAATCATTATTAATAAAGCAGACAAGGTGGGCACAGTTGTTCTTTGGGACTGGGCTATGTATTTTTCTGAAGCCCCAAAACAGTTATCGGATCATCATTTTTACCAAAAAAATTTATTTGGATCCTACCTCTACGTTTAATGTGGAAAATTATCTTTTTTTAAAACCTGCTTTTGAGGATGGTATTATTTCTAAAGAAACTCTCTATCAACTAACTGTACAGGACCCTTCTTCTTCTTTCGGCTTTTCCCTGTTAGGGGTCGCCACAGCGGATCACTTTGTCCGCTCATGATGGGCAGTGGAGTTTTACGGTGTCGAGTTGCCAGCCCGGCGCCCAACCTTCCACAGAAGGCACACACACGCTCACACCTAGGGCCAATTTAGAGTGTCCAATCCACCTGCAGCATGTCTTTGGGAGAAAACCGGAGCACCCGGAGGAAACCCACACGACCACAGGGAGGACATGCAGACTCCGCACAGAAGGCACCCCAGCCGAGGATCAAACCAGAGAACCTCTTGCTGTGAGGTGGAAATGCTAATCACTGCACCACCGTGGCCACCCTGTTAGACAATATTTTTATTTACTACCGAAGGTCCACAAAAATTCTGAGTGTCCAGCTGGGAAACCTATAGTTTCAGGTAGAGGGTTCATTGATGGAACCATTATCTGCATTTTTCTCCAATATCTAAAACCATTATTGGAATTTTTAGCTTTCTAATATCCAACATACTACTGAGTTTCTAAATGGTATTCCTCAGATACAATTTGAGAAAGGTTGGTTATTGTGCACTTTGGATGTTACAGCCCATTATACCAACCTTCCTCATTGGGCTGCTTTAGTGGCTCTTGAGTGTTGGTTAAATCAGCCCTTGATATATAGCCCAGGATTTAATACATTTTTATTGTATCTTACTGAACATATATTAACTAAAATGTGTTTTATTTTAAAGATAAATGTATTTTACAGCTTAGAGGTACAACTATATGGGTGCATCCTTTGCATTCACTTATGCTGACCTCTTTATGGGCTATATCGACGAACAAATTACTTATGATAAGTCTCATAATATTTTTCTTGACTCTATGGATATTTGGAGGAGCTACTGTAACAATTGTTAGATTTTCTGGAGAGTGGATGTTACATGTTTATATGAGTTTGATGAATATTTGAATGACAACAAATGGGGGATTCATTTTACAACACATCACGATCTGAGACAAATCACATTTATGGATGTACATGTTATGTTGGAGGATGACGATACATTAACTAATAGTTGTTTTTTCGGAAATGTCCTACATGAACTCCAAGAAGAGCTAAACCCAAACATAAAACTACTGTTCAATCTTAGCCTTACTACAGGATATGTACCCAAAGAGTGGCGTACAGCAACAGTGGTCACTCTCCACAAAGGTGGTGCCTCAATGGATCCTGGAAACTATCGCCCCATAAGCCTGACTAGCTTGGTCTGCAAAGCTATGGAAAGGATCATCATGGACCTCATAAATAAAGATATTGGGGACCTACAGACACTGGATCCTACCCAGTTTGGCTTTGTTAAGGGCAGATGCTGCCTCTTAAACCTGGTCAATTTCTTTGAAACAGTCACCAAGGCCATTGACGAGGGAAGGTGGTCCACACAGTCTACCTTGACCTCGCAAAAGCCTTCAATACAATACTCCACTCGGGCATTATAGATAAGCTCACCAGCTTAAATATAAACCCCTATGTCACTAGATGGGTTGCAAACTGGCTCAAGGACAGAACCCACATGTTTAGAATTGCTGGAGCCATGTCAGACTCCAAACCAGTTACAAGTGGTGTCCCACAAGGCTCAGTCCTGGGACCTCTCTTGTTAGGTATATATTTTTCGGCGGTACAGGCCAACACGGAAGGACTGTGGCTGACCAGGTTCGCAGATGACTGCAAACTGGGTGCCATAATCAACTCTCCAGCTGACACAAGCATCCTCCAAAAGGGCCTCATAGAAACAGACAACTGGTGCCAGAGCCATGGCCTCAAGCTAAACGCCAAAAAGTGTATAGTCATCCCCTTTGGCAAAAACAAAGTGCCCACAAATTACCACATAGGTGGTAATCCATTAAGTACAGAAGCAGTCATTAGGGACCTGGGGACCCAAGTTGATAGCAATCTCTCATTTGACAACCACGTGGCCAAAGTGGTTAGAAAAACATTTTATATAGCCCACCTAATCATGAAGGGATTCACATCTAGATCAGGGGAGGTCATCGTGCCTCTTTACTCATCCCTCATCAGGCCATAATTGAGTACAATGCCCCTTTTGGGATGTACCTTACCAGACACCTGCAGCAACTGGAAAGACCCCAAACGTACCTCACCAAGAGGCTCAAAGGGCTCAAACAGATGCCATATGCTGCCCGGTTAAAGAAACTCCAGCTCTACTCAGTGGCATACGGCCTGCTCAGAGGCAATCTGTGCCTGACGTATAAAGCCATGTCCAACCCGGAATTAATGGACATGCTGCACCTCAGAAAATCCAAATCCCATCGAGCTACGTGCTCGAGAGACTTGAACCTCAGCACTGAAATAAATAGGACATGCTGGAGGGACAGATTCATAACCCAGAGGCTCTCTTCACTCTGGAATAAAATCCCAGTCCAGGTTAGACAGAGTCCCACATTGACTCTCTTCAAGAGGAATCTTGATGAGTGGATGGGAGATCGTAGGTTTACCCCGGCTATCACTTCTGTGTCACTGTTAGACAGAGGCACAGTATACTAACCTCAAAAAAAGGCATAGCAAAATTAATTTAAAATGGGTGGCGAAAGCCAAACACACTCCGGCTAGGCTTATAAATGCCCTAGGGCAGATAGCCTAGTATGAACCTGTGAACCTAATACTCTTTCTTTTTAGAAGCTGTCATCCTCTACATATAACAAGAAATATGCCCAAATCACAATTTCTTAGCTTAAGAAGAAATTGTTAATCTGAACAAGTATTTAAGAAAGAAGAAAAAGATATGGTGAAAAGGTTTTGTGATAGGGAGTATAAACTTTCAGAAGTATTGGGGCTTTGTAAATCCATTAATGATATTGACTGAGCACAATAATTAAGCTATAAACCTAAAAGTAAATCAAAAGGTTGCTTAGATTTACTACCAATGTTGGTAGCAATACTCATGTTTTACAGATTTGTACAAAGATAATGTAATATTCTACTATTGAATGATCAGTTGAGGGGCTTGCTGCCTGCTAAATGTTTATTTTCGTATAGATGGAGCAAAACATTGGAGGGTTGGTTTAATCATTGTAAGAAAGGGATGACATTAACCTAGGCTCAGGTCAGTTGACTTTAGGGGGACAAGTTCTACAGTGGTGTCAACCTTGTAGAATTTGCCGTTTCTGCAAATATGTTTGCAAAAGCAAACAATTTACTTTACAGGACACCTCCAGAGTTTTTCATATAATGTTTTTGGGAATTGTAACTGATTGGATTGTCTGTTTAGCTACATGTAGCTGTTCAGCCTTTTATGTAGGGCAGACAATACATCCATTTAAATTAAGGATTTCAGAGCACCTTAGTAACATTAGGTATGCTAGGACATCTAATGCTTTATATAAACATACTAAGGAGCATAATGCTGCTAGATTTAATTTTGTCATTATTGACAAAATTACATTAAATAGGAACAACAAATCATGATGGCATACCATACTGGATAAAATTAAAGAAGTTTGATTGTAAGACTTGGGGGGGGTTGTTTCCTCCAGGGCTTAATGAATATTTGTACGTAGCCAAGCCTTGTGAAGCATTGGGTATTTAAATCTAATATTATGTATATGGTGGTTAATGAACTGATGAAGGCAGACATGCCAAAACTGGTATGCAAGTGATGAAATAAAAGGTGAAATAAAAGATATTGTGGAGGTATTACTGAAGGTTGTGTACTGTCTGTTTTTCATTTTTGCTTTGATTTAATGGATTCTGAGCCATGCATCCTACCATACTTGTGTGGATTTTGTTTACTTTCAACAGACTGCACCACAAAATATTAAACTAATAGGATTAGTTACTACACATGATATTAGTCAAAAGGCCCAATAGTGATACTAATGTTTGATGAACAAGGTCACAAGAATGGCATTCAATGTTTATATAATTACATCAGATCCAATACAATTAAAAATGTGAGGAGGAACATTTATGGAAAATATGGAAGAGAGGAAGGAAGGAAGAGGTAAAACGAATAAAAATGGGATCACAGACCAAGGTACCAATAATTTATGTGTTGCATTGTATTCTTTATTATGCAATGTTTATGGGAAGTTGGCATAATGGTTAGGGTGTTTATCTTACAGACACAAGGTGCAGTGTTTGATTCTCACATGGGGTAGTTGGCTAGGCTTAAAATGGCCCACAAGGGCAGTTAGGCTAGCACTAATCTATGCACCTATGTGTGTATGACTCACTTCACTTTGGCTACAAATATGTGGTTAATCAATTATACAGAGAAATTACAACTCAGATGTGTAGTTAAGAAATAATGATGATGTTGAAGTATTAGAATAAAATTTGGGTAGTAGTAACTGGTCTGATGAAACTGTGTTAGCATTTAACACAAATAGCTGTCTGGTATCTCCTTGTGTGGTACTGCTGGAGTGGCCTGCAACTGGGTCAACAAAGGTTGTAGTACAATTTGCTTCAAAGCATAAGTATGTTGTAGATATCTGTGTTCTTCAATTTTTTCATATAAACGATACCATACATGCCTCCATGTAGCACCACATAATATGTCTGTACTTGTGCACTCCAGGCGGTATGCTGTTACCAATTCACTATTATGTGCTGTTGCATGAAGATTTTCATTCTCCCTTATAGTGCATGCTAATGAGCTGTGACGATAATAATGCATTTTCTTTTTCTTTTTCCCCAGTAAGCACGAACCGTTGTAGAATTTTGTAGTCCATCACTTACATTGGTTTATTGAACCTATTCTCATCCATGCTTTTAACATTCAGAATTTTCTGTAAGTCTAAGAATATGCATAATTCGATGCTTCTGCTAAAGACTTTTCTATGATAACAGTCTTTTGTGGTATAAACCTCCATAAATTAAAATCAGAAAAATATGTTTCAGAGAAGCTGAATGTCTTGTTAAAAGGCTGCTCTGTCAAACCTGTATTTTTATAGCAGTGACATACTAGAAAATGATCAGAGAAACAAATATAATGCCAGTTTCTCTTCCACGTTTTTAATGATTATTAAAATAATTCATATTGCCTTGCATAATGCTTGAACTGTAACCTAAGCTGACAGCCCATTTTGACCTCTAGCACTGTTGTTATAGGCATAATAATAATAAATCTGCGCCGTGAAATTGTTTCCGCAGATTACAACAATCAATCAAAATTCAGAGGGCCTTAAAATACATTAATGTCACCAGCAATGATCCACCACTGTTAAAATCTATCTAAATCAACCATTATTACTGAAAATACTGTCTAAGAACCTTAAGATAAAGGTAGCATTTGCAGAGCATAAATTGCTCTTCTATTTTTATAAGCCATTTAACAATGAGTCAACTACCTGCGTCTTATCTAGCAGAAACAATGCAGGATTTAGTGACATTTTCAACTAGAATGATGGTGTTCCTGTGTTACAGAGGAAAGAAAAGAAATTCAATACCCATATTAAACTGAAATAAAGCATGACATTCTAAAATGATATTAGCAGTATGTTTCTTCTAGGATTTATTAGCTAAGCACATCTCGGTGTTCAGAGGTGAGGATTGTCAATCTTTACTGTGCTTTCATTTGCCTAATGCTTCTTTCTAAACACATTCTAGTGATAAAATAGCATGATACATATCTATAGTAGTATACAGCTAGACATAATTGCATTTCTTCTACATTAGAGAACAAAACAGAGTACTACAGCAAAATAGAAAGCTTATCTACATGGAAGTCATAGGTTGATTGCTAGGCATTTGACTGTAATTCAAGAAAGAATGCTAGCAGAGGTCAGTTTTTAAGAGCAACAATTCATACAAACCCAGCTAATGAAACTGACAAGTTTGCATGATGTTAGTTTCTTCTGGATCAGCTTATATGCTGTCATGGTAAAACAATGCATGTTTAAATTGCCTCTGCTGTCATTCATCACGTTACACATACCACACTAACAGTAATGGAAATATTGTTCTTATTTGAATACATATAAATAGTTGATTTGGAAAGATGACATTTTCACTGGAAAGATATTTTTTAATACCAGACTTCATACTGAGCCCTTTACATTTTAACATAATGTTTCTTTTATAACCCAGTTTGATAATATTCATTCATTTCAAAATTGCTACAAATCGATGCATTTTATTTGACAGAAAAAGAACCATATTCTGGCAATCTGTTCTAGTTGGGAAATTTTCATTTTGCTCAGCATGTTGTGGAAAATACACAGTACAGGTTGGCTTACTTAATTATTATTTCCGGCTGCAGTATCCCTTCAGTCATATCGAGTCATTTTGTATTCACAGTAATTTATCATAATTCTCAGTGACCATGACAAGGACTCAGCTAATAATAAGCATTATTTCAGCGACAGAGAAATATGATTTTCTTCCTTTCTTTCTTTTGTTCATTTTAACTTTAATAAAATATGATTTCCTTCCTTGCTTTTTTTTTTACTCAACTTTTATAAAAGAAATATATGATGACATCTTCCTTTACATATTGAAATCACTGTAATCTGTGTGTGTGTGTGTGGGGGGGGGGGGTAAGTGTGTGTGTGTTTGCGTAAATGTAAGTAAATCCAGCCATACACACACACACACACACACACACACACACGCATACTAGAATGCAATGTAAAATTGCTTTTTTGTTCTGATTCCTCTCACACCATTAGTAGTGTGAATGTAAAACAATTGGAATTGCATCCCAGCATTCCTTGCATGCATACTGCATGAATAACAAGATTAGCTCCTCACTCCAATGAGGATAAAATACCTCCACTGGACTCACAATTGACAATAAGTGCTTTCATTCTATAGTATATGTTTTGATAATGTTAAATACAAACAAACACTGTAGCCATAGTTGAAAACACAAATGAGACAGACCAGCACATAGGCTATTCACACTCACAGTGTGACCTGTTGTTCAGATATGTAGGGTGGGGGGTTAAGACAAGATTTGTGACAGATTTGGAGGGGATAGGGGGTGAAATGTTCACCAAACCTATCTGCTACCAGGTTTGCTATCTCTGTGGGGTCAGTGTGTGTGATACCATTTATCACAAGTTCTGCACATGCTTGGGTTCTAACTTGTAGGCTACATACATAGCTATAAAAGGCCTTATGGTTATCATTGGCTGTGCTAGCTAAGTTTTTCTCAAAGTGGCCACTAGAGGATTTGACAAGTTTGTGTTTTTATTGTAAATTTTGTTGATGCCGGATGTCCATCATGGCAGCTTGTTTTTACTTGGTGTCTGGCTTTGATTCTTTCTGGTACAGCTGAGTCTATACACTTATGCAAGTGATTGTACAGAGCTTTAGTGTAAGCTTCTGTGTAGTTACCACTTCCAGCTGGGGGAGGGCTCGGAATGCATTTATACCTTCACCTAGCTTGTCTTGGTGAAGTTTGTTAGTCTGATTTCATCCTTTGTGAGTTCTGTTGTTAGTGTCAGTTCAAAAGTGACTGATTTGTTGTCAGATTTAACTAATGAGCATCTGAAAGTTGTGGTAGAGCATCCGTTTGACATGTTAATGAGGACTAGGCCTAGTATGTTTGTTCCTCTTGTCAGGGTATGAACAATTTGTTCCAGGGCATTTGAGTTAACAAAGCCAAGGAAAGTTTGCACTAGTAGGTTCAGGCTAGCGTAGGTTTCCCAGTTGATGGTGGGATAATTGAAATCCCCCTTAATGAGAGTGTTCAGTAACATTTGGATTGTCTCCAGTTTGGCCAAGTAGGCTTCATGCATGTTATGACCCATGGAGGGGGCCTATAACTGGTTATGACTTCAATGGGGTTTTACTCACCATAATTTGAACTTGGAGTAACTCCATGGAGTTGTCCAGTCTTTCTAAACAGGGGGTGAATTTATCTCTAATATAGATAGAAACAATGGCTCCTTGAGTTCTCACATGCTCATTTTGCGGTCTGAAAGTGTGGAAGGCATTGCAGCCTTGCAAGGCTGGGGTACTCTGAGGCCTTGAACCAGGTTTCTATGACTGCACAGCCATCTACATCTTACAGTGAGAGAAGTGCTTCCAGGGTCTGCAGGTTTTGGTTTAACCTTCTAGCAGCATGACCCTTATTTTGTTATGATTGGCAATTTTTACATTAGTAAGTTTGTTGTTGAGATTTTGCTTAATAAAGGCACTATGGAGGAGGCAAGAGCCTTTGCCAGCAGCCAAAAGCCTAGAGCTCCTATTTGCAAACCATCTCTGGCAAAGCAGTGAGGTTTGCCGACCATGGCTTCTCAGGCTGACAGGAACTGGGTCCCCTTTGAATGCCACCAAAAACTAAGTCAATTATTGAAATCAATCATTTTTGCTTATACTGTGGCATCATTCTAGGTGAGGTAGTATTCTGCTCTTGGGTCCACAAATGTTTAAAAAAATCATTTTTCTTGTTTTATAGACTTCATATTTATGGATACTTAAGTTTCAACAGTCACCTTGTAATTGAGCATTTATCTGTTTAGCAGTTGAGCAATTATCAGCCATAGGGAGT
Source organism: Protopterus annectens (assembly GCF_019279795.1). Taxonomy (NCBI): domain Eukaryota; kingdom Metazoa; phylum Chordata; order Ceratodontiformes; family Protopteridae; genus Protopterus; species Protopterus annectens. Next base: position 47,060,355 of record NC_056730.1, on the reverse strand, counting down.
TGGCATAATAGTTTGGGTGTTCCCCTCACAGACACAAGGTATAGGGTTTGATTCACACTTTTGGGATGCATGAATAGGCTTAAAAAGGTACCCTCATGTTGTTAACCTAATAATAAACTAGGTGACCTATCCATGCATTAACTATCTCTCAAACCTTTAAATGTGCATACTCACACTGTGTGTGATGAAAGGACTTGGGTACTATACAAGAATGGTATGAAATACAAATTTGTCTGCCTTCTGTTTCAGGTACAACTGTTATGGTCCTGTATATTGCACTATCTATCCAGTACAACTATGTGGCACTATCTTTAGTGAGACGTTTAAGTCTGCACACGGTAAAGGCTTTATTTATCAAAGGTATGTAATATTTGGGCCTACTTCAAATAATTGAAATTGCACTTACCCGAGTTATACATAATTTAGATGAGAACACTGAACTTGGATCTCAAAGAACACTCAGAACACTGATAGTTTCGGCTTCAGAAAGCAACCAGTAGTTTAAAACTACTGGTTGCTTTCTGAAGACATTTTTGTTTCTATTTTAGTAGTTTATTTTGTGTTTTTTCAACACTGATAGTTTCACCAGGGAAAGCAAGCAGTCGGCCAACATGTACAAAACACCAAACCGAAGTAAATCAATTCCACCTAAGTGGGGGGCTTTGCCCCCCACATCCCCCTAACTAAATATACCAACTCTGAGATCACACTGCAGTGGGGAAAGGGCAAACTCTTCAATGCTGGCCGACTACCTCCTTTCCTGGTGAAACTATCGGTGTTGTGATTGTTCGTTGAAATGCAAATTCGGTGCTCTCATCTTGATCATGTAAAATTCTGGTAAGTGCAATCTCGATTGTTTGACGTAGACCCATAATATTTATAATATGTTTGTAAGTGTATTTTATCTATATATATATATATATATATATATATATATATATATATATTAAGAGAGAGAGAGAAAAAGAGAGAAAGATTGAGCTATTGAAATTAATTGAAACTTCAGTAGAGCATCAAACTAAGTTAATAAAAAATACTGTAAATAAAATAAAATATAGGTGCACCTACTGCTTATGCTCCAAGATACAGCCTCATAGCATGGTAATCAAAAACACTCTTTTTTTGCAGGGGCATGTCCTCTACAGCCCCTGCTACTTAGATAAACCAACTCTGAGATTGCATATGTACCATATCTATCTATCTAACTAGCTATTTATATATCTTTTTTATCTGTCTGTCTATCTGTCTAGACTGTCTACCTGTCCATTTTTCTGCCTGTAAAGGCAATCATTTGTTTACAAGTGCTAAGTGCCTCAGCAGTGTTAAATGGGACATAGTCTGTAGAGTGGAACAGCCCACTGGTGATTAGATAGTTAATAGGGACAGCACCATCACATCAAGGAAAGGAAAGGGTTGCACGATAAAGGAGAAATGCTGTGTTATGAAGCAGGTACAATGAATGAATAGCACCCAAGAAGGGTGACTCACTGATTTGGCTATATCACCACCAAGACAGGATAATGCAAAAACATTCATACATACTAACACAAGCAGGGAAGTGTAGCTCAGCTGCTACCGATAATTAACTGCATAACCAAAGGAGGGCCAGCATAACCACGAGCCAGCTTAGCTCATCAGAAACATTCAGAGGAAAGGAAGAGATAAGAAAGTAGGAAAGGGGATAATAGCAAGCAGGGGCAACACACAAGCATAACCATACGTTGAAGGGAATGATACAGTCTTGTGAGAATATCCCATTTTGAATAAATAATGAAGAAAGACTGGTGGAAAAAGTATTGATGAATAGCTGTGGAAGAAATGCAGTGAGAAATGAAGGTAGCAGGGGCAGATGAAGAAATATAAAATTAAGGCATAGGCAGAAAAGTATGGAATACACACAAAAGAGGGTACAGCAGTACAAGGGCACAGACAAAAAGAGATTGGACAGCCAGTGATATAGAAGGCTGGAGAATGAACAATGTATGGGTTTGTGGAATGACACATTAGGGATGGAAACACCTGGATGTGTATAGGATAGGAGCTTTGGAGTGATGCCAACCAGCTGAAGGGCAAACCTTAGTCATCAGCCACCTCTGTGGCTGATATCACAAGCAGGCTGCACCTCTGGTAACCCCGTGATTTGGGCCTGCAGGTTGCAAGATGTAAAAATCCACATCAGGAGGCATTCAACAGGAAAACATCCAGTTGTCAGCATATGTCTGTAGACACCATCCTCCACAGTTTATTTTGGGAGGCAATAGTAGTACCCTCCAGGACACTGTTAGAAGAGTAATCTACATATTTGCCTCCTTTGATTTAGCCATTGAGGTCACCAGTAATCCATCCAGGATACCTTTAAATGGTCAGTTGTATTTCCCACTTGAAAGGCAGACCTGCTAATTACTGGTGACCCAAAGCTATCAAAGTTCACCAGCACAGGCTGAGGAGAATGTGACTATTCCATCACTGGTATGGCAACCAAACCTGAAGAAATATGAGAAAAAGAGAACATATTAGTGCACTCAAATGATATGCATTCAAAAACAGCTACCCAGTGCAGTGTCCCATATGCCATACGCACTACCTGAAGAGTCAGTCTCATCTCCTGCAACAACATGCCATTTTGAGCTCTAACTCCTTGTCCACTGTAAAATAAAACATGCACGTCAATATGCATCTATGCCAGACATCAGGGAAAAAAAGAAACATCTAAAAAATGCTTACAGTACATCTATCTGTCGCCCTGTTTGTGTCTCTCTCTGTCTCTCTAACCTCTGCCTCCCACTGCTCAAACAGGTAAAAATGGTGCCATTAGAGGTCACTGTATTGATGCCAGTACTGCTCACTAGGAGAGTTACCACCAGTGGCATCACTCACCATTCTAGAAAGCTCAGGGCAGCCATTAAACTTCCATAAAATCTCATCAAATTGACCTGAAAGATGCTGCCAAAAATCTTGCTTTTCCTTCTGTATCATGCTATAGCTCTGTATTTCACAGCACCTAAAGTAGCTCTGGCTACTCACTTTCCTCTGATTTTTTGTTTAAGGAGCAAACTTGTAAGCCATTGTGCACAGACTCACATCTGTATATCATGTGACACACAATGTAGCACAGCAATGGAACACTACCAAGTACTTGTAGCATAGCGTCTTGATGAGCTGGTCTACACAGGCATATGTGCATGAGCATAGTGATCACAAGCTTGTATCAGCTAGTATGGGCAATGCATTGCATTCCTGCTGCAGTGCAGAAACAATAGTGTTAAGGTGCCTCATTAGCACAGTCACAGTGCTGCAAGTTCTTTCTTACCACTATATGAAGCATGAGTGACATTTAGATATGGAATGCTTACAGATGAAAAGCTATGAAACACAGGACTTTACATAGCAACTCTATGGACTTAGAGATATGGATAGTGGAGGAAGAAAACATGTCAGGGAAGGTACATCAACATTGTACTCAAGACCTGTGGTAGATGCCAGTAACAGTGTAACAGATGACATTGTATACGTGTGCTTAGGAAAACAGCACTGTGCCATAGTGCTATCATGTCCAGCTGAGTTATGGGGCACATTGTGGGCCTCAGACACCTAAGGAAAGACAGGACACAAAAGGCATCATTATTTCCATATGTAAGGTTAAACAAGACAACTCACTGTAAAGAGTGTATAACAGGGTGCGCATGGCAATACACTCTGCTGTACCCTCTTTACAATGCGTAGCCTTGCCTCATTAATAATCAGATGCAGGAAGATGTGTAAGGAAGTGTAGTGAACCCATGACCATTGATACAGTGTTTATAATGGGATGTGCAAAGCTGTAGAGAGCAGTACTGCCAGTAGAGTTGCAGAATGCTGTCACAGGTAGATGACTTTTACAGCCTGCTGTAAATTCCCAATAACTGGAGTATGTAATCAAGAGGTGTATAGAGCTTGCCACAAACAGTGTTACAGCAGGCCCTTTGTATGTATGATGTGTGCATTCTGGGAATGAAATATCACTGGTAACATCTATCAGGAGCAAGTGCAGCAGAGAATGGTGTAGAATGTTAATGCTGTGGGTAGCAGTAATAGATGTAGGCAAAAGGTGCAGAGAAGGGTAACTGATATGATACCCATGGAAAAGACAAAGCATTGCACATTGCCCAGGCTGTGTTCAGCACAGGTAGTGGATCACCAATACAGAAATGGCTCAAAGAGACAGAGATATTCCTGCTGTCCCTGTCTGGGAAGGGGAGTGAACCCTGATATCTGCGTGTGGCAATGACCACCCATGTGCCAGTAGATGATGCACCAAGTTATTACTACACACTACATGTCCATATGGTACAATGCAGTGCATGTGTAATGGGATTGATTCCTCAGTGATTTTCTGCATATCTGTCCTTTCAAGTTTGTCTGAGTTGCAGAAGAGCAATTTGCACATTAAGGTATGTATGTCTCTATATGCTGAATGCATATCATTTTGTCTACCACTATGCATGTCATAGAAGAATAAAGGCATGCGTGTGACTACGGCTAAACATATAATTTGCTCATGTTTTCACTGGTTATAGGCTGATAGGTTCATAGGAAGCTACTAGGTTATTGGCCCTAGGGCCTTTGTAAGACTAGCCATGCTATACCCTTGTTCCCTTATTGACCAAGTTGTATGGTCTATATTTGCAGCATTAGACTATGATCAGCATCCACTGCCCTTATCCAATCAGGGCATAGCTGACACTCCCAGGGTAAATTTACAGTCTCCCATCCAGTTGTCTAAGTTAAGCTTAAATAGGTTAATTGAGGAGCTCTGTTTTACATGAATTGGGAGTTTGTTCCAGAGGACTGGCAATCCCTGGGAGACATATCTGTCACTCCAGTATGTCCTGTTAATGTCACATGCTAGGATAAGATCCCTAGAGGATCCCTAGAGTGAGTGAATCATGTCCCATTTGACTTGCGGATGTGCAATTAGCATAATTAAGCATTAGGGCAGGGTCCAAGACTGCTCAGTAGGCCAGGCACAAGTCACCTATATAAGATACAGAGTACAGTGACAGGGCCTTCAGTCTGTCCATTTAGGTAATGTGTTGAAGGTCTGATTTATTGGTGAGAAACCTCTGAGGTCTTTCAAGCTGCTATAGGTGTCTGGTGAGGTACATAAAGGAGGGAGCATTGTAATCTGTTAGTGGTCTGTTGAGGGATGAGTACAGGGTAGTTATAACATCCTTAGCTCTTGATGAGATGCCCTTACTTATGAGATGTGCAACATAGAAGGCCTTCCTTATCAGTGTGGATACATGGTGATCGAAGTTAAGGTTGCTATCAAGACAGGGTTTGAGCTAAATGGGATACTGTTAATATTGTAATTTTCAGGGACTTCCCCATTGCCAAAAGGGATGATAACACTTTTTTTGTGCATTTAGTTTAAGTCTGTGGCTTTGGCACCAATCATTTGTCTGTGTAATCCCTTTTTATAGTATGTCAACATCGTTGGGGGACTCAGTGATTGCACCCAGTTTGTAGTCATCGCCAAACTTGGTAAGCCACAGGCCATCTACTTTCACCTGGACTTCTGAGAAATAGATTTCAAACAGTAGAGGGCCTAGCAAAGATCCTTGTGGTACACCACTGGTAACTGGTCTGCTGGTAGAGGTGGAATCCACATCGTTGACTGTATGCATTCTGTTGGTGAGCCAGCTGGCTACCCACCTAGTGACATATGGGCTAATTCCCAGCTAGGTGAGATTCTCAATGATAAATCCACAAAACCATGAACAAACTACTGAAAAAAGATGACACAGCTACTGAGCACTCTTAAAACACCGAACAGACCTTTAATGTTAAGCGCTTGTCATCTACCCAAATAAGTAGACTTCTTCAGACAAATACATAGATACTGGTTTAAAGGTAAATGAGCTGATTGGTTAATTTAAGGTGGATTTGGTGCCTTTTTTAGTTTAAAACAACGTATAGTGTTCTATGTATTTGTCTGAAGAAGTCCTACCTATTTGGGTAGACGAAAAGCGCTTAACATTAAAGGTTTGTTCGGTGTTTTAAGAGTGCTCAGTAGCTGTGTCATCAAGATTCTCAATGATCCCTGAGTGGGGGATTGTGTCAAAAGCCTTGGCTAAGTCAAAATAGTCTGATTGTACTGTTTTGCCTTCATCAAGGGCATAGCTGACATTCTCGAAGAAGTCTATGAGGTTTAATAAGCATGATCTACCCTTAATGAAGTGAAATTGGCTTGGGTCAAGAGTCTGAAGGTCACCTATGTCTTTCTTGATAAGTTCCATGATGATTCTTTCCATAGCCTTGCAGATAAGGCTGGTTAGGCTTATAGGTCTATAATTCCCAGGGTTGGTTGATGGACCCATTTTGTGCAAGGGAATTACTGTTGCTTTTTTCCACTCTGCTGAGACAAATCCAGTACTTAGAATGTGGCAGAAGAGAGTACCAAGTGATTCTGCTAGGTCCTGTTTTAGAGCATTTAGTAGGCAACCTGGGATGTTATCTGGTCCCATAGAGGATTTATAGGAAGTCTGGAGAAACCAGCATAGTGGGCAGCACATGCTTAATTTACCCATGCACATAATGTACCTATTTTGGAGATATGTCCTTATTTTCAGACTTGATTTACCATTCACACAATTTTTCAAATTCTCCTTCATCACATCTGACTTTTTTATGGTATTTCATTCACAGAAAACCACACTATATGACTAGAATACAAGTGGCACAATTAACTGAACAAAGGAGGACACACATCTTACAACTTCCTTTTTTCAGAATCATAAATAAATTACCTTGTGTGGTAGAATTTTGCAATACAATTCATTAAAGTCTTTGATAATGTGCTTATATTTTTCATAGTTTTTGTCTTTCTCTGTTTTTAAATGTGCTTCTGAGTAGCACCCACTTTCCTACTGGAAGCGAGAAGAGTCATGTGCTATTTGATATTTAAATGTTATACTAATTAGAAGTCCAGATTTTTGATTAGATGTACCTACTTTTCAAGGGCCTTTGTACATATGTTCAGTTTTTACAGGTTGCATATGCATACATCTCAGAGTTCCACTGTGAAGGTACAGATGGACCAAACAAGCTCTTTTGTATATGGCAGTCATCCTGCAACTCAAAACCCTGCCCACACTTTCCATGCATCCCCAGCCTATACAACATTTGAAATCTGTACTGCCTCTGATATGCACAGCCACCATGACTCTGCATCTGTTCTTGAGCTTCTTAACCCCTTGACACAAATCAGCAAATATGCAGGTGACTGTTTCAGGCAAGGACAGCTGCTACGATCAGCACTGTGGAGGCAGTGAGTGTGCATCATGCTTTGTTTCTGATAGTGTGCAGCATCTGCACATTGACATGGAACATGTGGACAGGGAGCAGATGTTGCTATTCAGATCTCTGGTGGCAGATGTTGCCTCTATGAGTGCCTTAATGAGTCAGAAGACAGCTGTATTCTTGACTGCATCTGCAGACCATGCAATCTATAGCTGCTGGAGGTCCAGAAGTGATATGGCTAGGCATATGTTTACCATATTCTGACTAAACAGCTATCCCTGACCATCAGCAGTATTGCAGCCCTTGGTGATGAAGCTCATCAGGCTCAATACCTGGTACCTCTCACCAATATATTAAAAAATGGCCCCACAGTGCTATACCCTTCAATATCTCATGTGGGTTATGGATCTCCACCCCTTCTAGGATCCATTTTCTAGGTCACTGATGGTGATGCACTGTAGGCTCAAGGGACAACACATCAGGATGCATACATGACCTCCCATAGTTTTGTACCTTACCTGCCATGGACCAGTTCAAGCTCTGAGATCCTATGCCATCATAGTGGACAATTCTAGCTCTGAGACCTCATGTCATCATAGTGGATAATACCAGCGGTCACAACAAACCAGATCAACCCCATAACTACAGGATGTGATGCCCGAATCCCCCAACCTTCTACCAGAGTATGTGGGTACTGAATTCACCTCCTGTGACTCTACCCCATATGACAGTTTTTGTGCCACCTGTCACTGTGTGCCCCCAATCACCTGTGCAAATGATGATGACTGTGCCCTGACTACCCTCAACCTGTATGGGAATGGTTATATATGATGAATAGTGTGACCCGGCTGTGCACTGCCTTGCATAACCTGGGTGTGATAATGGATGCATCATTTTATTCTGCCTCATCTATGCCATGGATAATAGTTGTGGAATCAGATGCTGTCTCATTGCCAGTGTCATGATCTACTGCTTTGCCTCTGCCTCACATGTGAAACTACTGCTGCCTTTTCTTTCCCAGACTCTACAACTGTTGGTCGTACTGTTATGCAAGACCTTACTAGAATGTTTCCTTAATGCATTAGCTGGTTCTGCAGTTCCATATTATGAAAAATGACACACAACAACAAAAATACTTACTGTATGACTGTCTGAGGGTAAGTAGGGCCAGGTGGAGGCATGATGGTATTTGTGGTTAGTGAAGTACCAGTAAAAGTGATTGCAGTCAAACACACCCTAGAATTCTTGTTCTTAGAATTAAATGTGAATAGGATGGTTAACCCAGTTCACTTACTGGCTTGCTGTAAATGTCCATTTCTGTCAGTAAGTGAACAATATTCATATATGAGTAAACTAAATAAATTAATAAAATACAAACATCTAATTGTATCAGGAGACTTTAACTGCCCCAAGATTAAATGGAATGCAAGAATTGCTGGGTCACTTTTATATGCTTAATAATCTCACCCAATTAAAAGACTTTCCCACTAGGTTAAATAACACCTTGAATTTATTACTTACTAATATTCTCACAAGGTGTTCAATATTAAACAGCTGTGTCCAGGTGAAAACTCAAACCATAATGTTTTTGAATTTGTGCTTAAAATAAACATATATATGGAGTCACATCCAAGGTTTATATATGATAAGTCACTATTTTTTGATTTAGAAATAATATGTGAAATTAATTCTATTAACCTAGTAAGATAAGGCATGGATGGGATCACAGCTGGTTGGAATAACTATTAGTAGAGGGAATATTGCTAAGGATGGAAAAAGTATTTCCTATGGTCACAAGGGGCCTATATCACCTTTGTGGAACATATACTCTAGGGTACTTAGGAAAAAGAAGAAAAATAGTCTCTGGAAAAAACCATGAACTGCGCTGCTAAAAGGTCATAATAATTGGTCAGTAGGACACTGACGGCTTCTTTAAAAATGGCCAGAAAGAAATTTGAAATGCAGCTTTTGTGATCTAACTCAACAAAGACATTCTTCTTTTTGGTTTACCATCCAAGGAGTAAGGTTAGAAAATGAAGTCCAATACAACATGATGGAGAGAGAATCCATGCAGGAATTAAAATGGCTAATATGTTTAACAAATATTTTCAGACAGGTGATTCCACAGGTGTAAAGGACCAGTAGAATACAAGAGCAACAATTTGTGATGATTATGTCTTACCTTTTGTTTGGACACTGTTAGGTCTTGGTCTTCCTTGGGATGTATAACACAATATTGCCCGACAGGCCGAGATTGTCTTACAGGCACATTCTAGGTTGTTTGTAATAAATAAATTTCCACCACTATTACATGTTTATTGAAAAATATCTTATTATAAGGTCATCTAACATTTAGTTGGAAACCATGAGGATATTATACCTATTCAGAAGGGAGGGCCTGTGAATAGCATTGCCAACTATAGACCTATTAATCTTACTACAATCGCTGGTAAAAGCTTTGAGAGGTATTTTCTAATAATTATTAATCATGCAATCAAGGGAAGCTTAATTGATATTACTCAGCATGGTCTTATGAGAAATTGTTCAACCTTCACTAATTTGGTCAACTTTTACAAACCAGTTTCTTAGACATTAGACTCAGGCTTATCTGCAGCGGTTGTTCATATGGATTTATCTAAGCTTTTGATTGAATTACACATCTTATTATTATAGATGCAATGAATCAGCATTCAGTTTTCTCCTATCTGGTATGCAGGGTCAAAAACTGGTTGAATGACAGGTTACAAAGGGCAAATGTACTGAATTATACCTTGGATTGGGTATGTGTGAACAGAGGTGTTCCTCAGAGCTCAGTTTTGGGCCCTATGTTGTTTATTATTGTTTTATTTTCATTAATCCCAAAATCTCACAAGGAAAGATTGGCTAAATATGCCAATGACATAACAATGGGATGTGTAGTTGCTACTTCAAAAAATATTGATAATTTTAACCACTACATGAACCAGGTCATTTTGTGGATAAAACAAGATGAAAGTTAACACAGAAAAAAGCAGTGTTTTATATTTTGGTAAAATACATGTATATACCATAATTAAATTAGGGCATACTGAAATGCCAGAGTTGATGGAATTTATGGATCTAGGTATAATTCTTAGTAATAACCTAAGTTTTAGAAAACATGTTCAGAAAACAAAACTAAAGGTGACAAAATATGTGGGATTAATTTTTAGGAATTTTGACATAAAAAACAAGGAGTTCTTAATAAAACTGTATACAATATATGTTTCACCAGTAATTGAATAGAAGATGCTGTGCCAAGGCTATAGATGAGGGAAAGGTGGTCCACACAGTCTACCTAGACCTTGCAAAGGCCTTTGACACCATTCCCCACTCAGGTATTATAGACAAGCTCACCAGCCTGAACATAAACCCCTACATTATGAGATGGGTTGCCAACTGGCTCACGGACAGAACCTACATGGTAAGAGTTGTGGGAGCTAGGTCTGACTCTAAACCAGTTACAAGTGGCATTCCCCAGGGCTCAGTCCTAGGACCCCCCCCCCATTCGGCATATACTTCTCAGAGGTACAGGCAAGCACAGGAGGACCATGGCTGACCAAGTTCCCACATGACTGCAAACTAGGGGCTATACTTGAATCTCTGGCTGGCACAGACATCCTCCTAAAGGGTCTCACTGAGACAGATACCTTGTGTCAAAACCATGGCCTCAAGCTAAATGCCAAAAAGTGCATAGTCATCCCTTTGGAAAAAACAAAGTACCCACAAACTACCACATAGGTGGTAGCGCCCTAAATACGGAAGACATAATAAGGGATCTAGGGACCCAAGTAGATAGTAACCTCTCTTTTGACAATCACATTGTCAAAGTGGTTAGAAAATCCTTCTATGTGGCCCACCTAATCACAAAAGGGTTTTCATCCAGATCGAAAGAGGTCATTGGGCCCCTCTATGCATCACTCATCAGACCCATCATAGAGTACAATGCCCCATTTAGGATGTACCTTACAAGACACCTGCAACAACTGGAAAGACCACAGAAGTACCTCACCAAGAGGATCACTGGCCTCAAGCAGATGCCCTATGCAGCTCGACTGAAGAAACTCCAGCTGTACTCAGTTGCATACCTCCTACTCAGAGGTGATCTCTGCCTGACATACAAGGCCATGTCCAACCCAGAATTGATGGATATGCTCCACCTAAAGAAAACCATATCCCCTCGAGCCACATGCTCCAGGGATCTAAACATCACCACAACAATAGATAGGACGTGCTGGAGGGATAGATTCCTGTCCCAGAGACTTCCCATGCTCTGGAATAAGATTCCAATCTACATTAGGCAGAGCTCCTCGCTAAACCTCTTCAAGGGAAACTTGATGAGTGGATTGGAAACAGAAAGTTTACCCCAGGGATCACTTCAGTAGCTCTGCTGAACAGAAGCACAGGGAACTAATCTAAGGGGGCGGTGAAAGCCAACACATTCCGGCTAGGCTTATAAATGTCTTTGGGCAGATAGCCTAGTACCTACCTATGAAACTATGAATCTAATAAATGCAATTTCTTATTACAGAGGTCATACAGTGAAAGTTCACCAAGAGAATCCCAGAGATAAGAAGAAATTCATATACCTCCAGGTTACCAGATCTGGGACTCTTTTCCATTAGTTATAGGTACTTGTAGGACAGATTATGCTTAGCATATAAAGCCCTTACAAATGAGTTATGTCTGTTGTTGAGTTTAGAATTAACAGACTTGTGTAAAAATACTAGAGGAGTTTGTTATACTTAAAAATTAAAAAGGTACAGAACTGTTTTGAGATCTAGATGTTTATCACAATCAATGGACCCTAAGTGGAATAAATTGCCTTTAACCATCCATCAGTCACATTTACAGCAGTTGTTTAAAAAGCATTTGGATTTATGGGTCAGAATTAGAGCATTCTCTTAAAATATGGAGTCTGTGTGTTAACTGGCCTTCAGTCTTAATGCAGTTTAATATGAACTATTGAACTATTTAGCTATTGAACTCTTTTGCTGCTGCTATCAGGTGCATATTTCTATACCCCCTGATGTGACAAGGCAACAAGAAGCATGACTTCAGCTGTCCTAATATAGTTCATGATACATCATGTTTCTGCATGGGCTGCATTGTATGCCATCTATGCCTAGAGGGGAGGTTGCAAACAGTGGTCAACATCCAGTGTTCCAATGCAGATCTGGCATCTCCTGCAACATACAACAGTTACACCGTTATATGCAATGTGTTCATTTTTGTGTGTTGTCCCCAGTGTAACCCACCTATGTGTGTACTTAATAACTAGATAACTCTGTGGGAAATCCCCCTTTATGGACTATTGGTACATGTCAGACTCATATATAGGAATTATGGGAACTGACAAAATAGTTCACAGGTACATTATACATAATGCTATGGCTGTTTCACACCACTGGGCAATACAGGGATTGAAAACACTTCCTGCTGATATAGCTTTGCCCCTGTGGACTAGATGGAGGCTTGATGGTTAGGTTTGTACAATTTATGACTACCAGAATCAAAGGAAAATAAGCTGTGCTGTTAAACACATGCATGATGGTAGTTCTATTCTCCTCCACAGCCTTGAGGAACCACATACTTTCCACCACATGAAGCACCACAATATCAAATAGTTGTATAATATCTGTGAAATTGACATATATGTGTCATCCATACATTGCTGGAAGTTTCCTGTAGCTAAAATGATTAATGCTTCACATACTTTTGTGTTCACTGGGCAATCCATCCATTACCCTTGATTCTACTTGTGAATGAAACTATCTGACTAGCTCATGTATGATCTGAATTTCCACATGCCCTATTTGCTGGTTTATGAGTTTGTGAGATGTAAGGCACTGACAATAACTGCTGCAGTGCTGCAATGGTCTCAGGTTGCAACATCACAAGCACTGGCTTTAACAGCTGTCATTATTCTTCACAAAAAGACCAATCAATAGAGGAGTCACCCCAAGGCTTGGTGCTGGGGCCGCTTCTTTTTGGCAAATACTTCTCTGAAGTCAAAGCCAATGTCAAAGACCTCTGAATGACCAAGATCATAAGATGATTACAAACTAGATGCAATCACAGAATCCCTCAAAGATGCAAACGTCCTCTAAGAAGGCCTCACAGAGGCCAAAAAATGGTGCCAGAGACATGGTCTAAAACTCAATGAATTCCTCTAACTATTAAATCATCATATAAAGGCTGTAAAATTATTGTTTTAAAGTGTGGGTTCCTACTCATTCAGACTTTCTTCATAATCAAATGTCAATAAATAAAAATAAATAATTGACAAAAATTGCATAATAGTATCTTTCAGAAAGACAACCACACCTGAAAATTGTTACTTTGATAATACATCCCTAAGAGTTGACCCTGTGATCAGGGATTTGGGAACCCATGTCAACAGTGACTTAACCATTGACCATCACGTTTCTACTCTACTAAGGAAAACTTTTTGTTTTGTGCAACTCATAAGGAAGAGTATGGCATCTAAGTCCAAAGGTGTCATTTTTCCATTGTGCTTAGTCATCTTTGGTCCAGTCATGGAATAGCATATCCCATTTGGTATGTACCTGACCAGGCAATTGCAACAACTGTAGCATCTGCAGAGGATTCTTGCAAAAAAAGAATATATAGTGCAGACAACATGTACTATGCGGCCACATCAAAGTCTCATCTTTGCACTTGGTCTCCTATAGACTGCTGAGAAGCAATGAATGTCTGGCATTCAAAGCATCCTCTGATCCAGCCTTTATGGATATTTTGCACATCCACAAAACAAATAGCATCAGAAACACCCAATTTATGGACCTAAACCTAATCTGCAATATAAATAAGACATGTTGGAGAGAAAGGTGTGTATCTCAAAGACTACTATTTCTCTGGAATAGGGTTCCCATATATGTGATGCAGAGTTCTGTCTTGCACATATTCAAGCACAACTTCAGTTAGTCAATGGGGAATCATAAATGTACCCCTGGTCTGCCATCTGTGTCCCTGTTTGAAACAGGAACCTTGTAAATGCTTATACCCAAGCTATACCACCAATAAATTGAGTGGTATCAGAACCTGTAAAATACATTTGGGAAGCATGAATAGGCTGAATAGATTCTTCATAGATGCTTCATAGGTGTTTACTAAGCCATTGACCACAAGGGCCTTTTTCAGCCAAGCCATGCATCAAAAACTCTGACAAGTTCTGCTACCCTTGATAAGTGTAAGCAGGGGCTTTGGAGCTGAAAAATTTACAAGCAGGGGTGTGGAAGATGAACCATTTACAGGCTACCTGTAAAAAAGGCCCTTTATGATTGTTAGTAATCACCTATGAACCTACTACATACCTCTCAACTGTCCAAATTTTCACCGAACTTCCAGATTTTTGCCTCATATTTTTGGTCTTTTCCTCAAAAAATGCTGTTTCTCTGGCAAATCATTGAGAATGGAAGCCACAAAATAATGACAAGGATTTAGTTTCAGAATTTATACCCTTCAGAAAATTAATGCTAATATAAAATCTGTTATTCTATCAACTTTGTAAGTTTCTAAGAGGAATATTTAAAAATTGTCCATATTTTTGGGCTTTTGTCCGGATTTCTTCCTCTAAGAGGTTCAGCGGTATGACCTGCTACCACTTGTTATTCTACAACATGCTATTTCTTCTTCTAAGTAAAAATATATTCTGTATCCCCAGTAAACCCTGTAACTGATAGTCAAAAATCCCTTTTATGTGATAATCTATCAAAATGTCAAGCCCCTTCAAACCCTGATAACACAGCAACATCTGCAGAATTAGTCACAGAAGCTCTGTACAACCATGTTAGTGACTGCATAGTGGCAACTGTGCTGGCCAGAATTAAAGGCTGTGAAACAGTAATGCTGACTATGACATCTAAATTTTAACTTATTCCACAACAGATAGACTAGTAAGAATCATAGGAATCATTTTATGTGAAATTCACGGCAAAGGAGTCTTGTGACCATTTAAATCTTTCAATGCCCACCCTTAGGCCATATCTCATCTCTTAAAGAGGCTCAGGCCAGTCAAGCTCAGGATGAATTTGTGAATACCCATCCAATCATCCAGGTGCCATTTGAAAGAAGATGGCATATCACCAAACTGCATAATTTCTAGGGGTGTTTCCATTCCAGAGGTAGGGAGGGCACTGTATGCTGAATCCATCTTTACACCATGTTTTATTTATCTTTTGGTGAAGATTTAGATACGTGGTTCTGGTACTCATGGCACTATTTGATTTTTAGATATACAGCAGATTTGGAATTATAGGGTCCCTAATGGCATGGAAAACAAGACATGGATCTCCTCTCAGGAGTCTATATGATACAGAGAACATGAACAATGCATTCAGTCTTTTCTGGTAGCTTAGGGTTTTTAAGCTAGTGATCTTCTTAGGAACTTTGGGTTCCTTTTAGCTTTGTTATATGTCTAGTGAGGTAGATCACGAGGGGGTATTATATTCAATAATTGGCCTAAACAAAGACTAATATAAAGGGAAAAATGACCTCCTTAGACCTGGATAATATCCCCTTGGCAATGAGTTGTGCGAAGTAGAAGAACTTTCTGACTAGTGTTCACACATCATGATAAAAACAATGGGGAATCATCAATGCAAGTTCCACAGAGCTAAACCACATTCTCATTTTGAAGTGGGGTATTGTCTACGTTGCATGCTGGGAGAGTAGTCGCTTACCAAATGTGACAATATTTTTCTTTATAGAATTTAATTTAAGCTCATTTTAGTATGCCAGTCTTTTTCTGAAGGGCATAGACATCAGAGGGGGACTTAATAATGATCCCAGCTTAAAGTCATCTGCAAACTTGGTTGGCTAGAGGTCTTGGTTAATGGTATGATGGTCAGAAATATAAATGGTGAAAAAAACAGGTCCCAGCACTCAGCCATGTGGGGTAGCAATGGTCACCATCATACTCTTTGAAGAGGCACCTGCTACCCAAGCTGTATAGGTTCTGGTTCTGTCTTTTAGCCAGCTGGATGGCCATCTTACCACACAGACCCCGGGATTCATGAAGCTTGCGCCAAGCGCTGGAGTAGCATCGGCGATCTAGCACCAAATATGGCCATCGAGCAATTCAGGTAAGAGCTGTTTCTACGTGCAGTACCAGCATACACCAGAGCTGCGCAGCTCCCAGTGCATGTATGCTAATTACCCCATGCGCAGCAGTGTAGCATGCAAATGAAGCTGTATAGCGATTCATGAAGTTGTGCAGGCATAGCATAAGCATGTAGAAATGTAAACCAAAAAAATGGTTTACATGTTGTCAAACATAAAATAGGAGCCATGAAAGCAGACCAAACTTACTTATTATAATGTTACTATATGCCAATGGCTAAATATATAGCCAATGACATAAAACAACATACACGACATATAAAAAATAACATTTAATTACATGGCAACATCAACGCAAAGTAAAACCACAGTGTATGGGTGTGCAAACGCGAACATAATGAAAATATATTTAGATGTCATAAAATTGTAATGTAACACAATTCATGATATCCCCATAATAGTCAACGCATGCATGCTACACCACAACCATGGCCCAAGGGTTGCTAAGGGTCTGTGACAGTGTTCCATGCAGTAACTAGGAATTAGCAGTCAATGTCATGCAAATGAGTCAAGTAATACTGAATCGCAAACGTCCCGCCAGCGTAAGGATGTACCACATGGCATAGCATTACAACACCGAGGAGTGGCCTGGAGGTAAACATGACATCAAGAGAGGGGCACGCCACCGTATCTGTAAGCACATTGGATCATTGCTAATCCATGTTGGGTGTTGCTAAGCAAAGCTGCAGGATAGGGGTGTGGAAGTAGCCATAGCTTTGCTTAGCTGAGAGCAGACAAGGTAACCGAAAGTTCATGTGACCGTGGATGAAAACGCACATGAAACCCGGTAAACGGATGTGCGCAGCGTGCACCACAGCTGAAACAGGAAGGATACAGGAAGACAATAAGGAAATGCTGCAGCATGGTTACTGGAGTACAAATGAGTAATTAACACCTAGAAACATACAGTGGGCCATAGACTACAGCTAACAAGGCTGCTAGCAGCTACCTGCATAACAGGAAAGGGGAGGTGCCGTACAGCAAAGAAAAGAGAACTGTCACAGCAGAACAAAACAAATTTGCTGTAGATCAGCTACATAGCACATTTCCCAAACAATCCTGAGTTGTGGAAGCACAAAACAAGGAAAGGTGGAAGCTGGATGCATGCCTGACAATGGGAGGTGAATCGGGTTGAAAATAGAAGTAAAGGGCAATAGATGAATCATGGCAGACAACCATCAACACCAAATGCCGCAAAATAGCAGTATCTGCTGTAAAACCAATAATTAAGATACCCTGCAGCTGGAATAGCACAAACACACCCAATTACACCAGCATCATCCATTGCACAATAGTATAAGGTGTAAAATCCCCACACACACACTTGTGTATTTCCAGACACTCTGCACCATTGGTGTATACAGACAGGGAGCATTTAATATGTATATGTTAGGGGCTGCCATAGCTTTGATTCACCACCATGTGTTGGAGACTGACGGTGGTGTTGAGGATGATGCTGACAACCATCTCAGGCAATGAAGGAGGAGAGTATTCAGACCCATGGTAACCTACCAGGGGCTACATGATCTAGGGATAGTAGAGCATTACAGGGTGGACAGGGACATCATACAGCAACTTGTTGAGTTGTGCCAGCCACACCTCAGAGCCAGAAGTAACAGAGGGGAACCCATAGATTCATAGGTTCATAGGTTCATACTAGGCTATCTGCCCGAGGGCATTTACAAGCCTAGCCCATAGTTTTGTGGCTTACGCCACCCCTTTAGTATGGGGAACTATACCCATTATTTTGCTGTGCCTCTGTCGAGCAGTGACACTGAGGTAATCCCTGGGGTATATCTGCGATCTCCCATCCATTGGTCAAGATTTCTCTTGAACAAGGCCAGCGAGGTGCTCTGCCTCACATATACCGGGATTTTATTCCACAGCATAGGAGTCTTTGGGTGATGAATCTATCCCTACAGCACGTCCTATTAATAGTCGTGTCGAGGTTTAAGTCTCCCGCCCTTGTGGCTTTGACGGATCTAGATTTTTGAGGTGAAGCATATTCATCAAATCTGGGTTTGACATGGCCTTGTATGTTAGGCAAAGGTCACCTCTGAGCAAGCGTGTTTACTGAATAGAGCTGGAGTTCTTTCAGTCGGGCAGCATAGGACAGATGTTTGAGACCCTTTATACTTTTGGTGAGGAATTTTGTGGCCTCTCCAGCTGCTGCAAGTGTCGGGTCAGATACATTCGAATGGGGCATTGTACTCAATCATTGGTCTGATGAGTGATGAGTATAGGGAGACTATGACCTCCCTTGATCTAGATGAGAATCCCTTCATGATAAGGTGGGCAATGTAGAAGGTCTTCCTAACTACTTTGGCTACATGGGTGTCGAATGAAAGACTACTATCAACTTGGGTCCCCAGGTCCCTGATAACTTCTTCTGTGCTCAGTGGATTGCCACCTATTTGGTAGCTAGGGGTAACCTTGTTTTTCCTGAAGGGTATGACTATGCATTTTTTGGCATTTAACTTTAGGCCATTGCTCTGGCACCAGTTATCCGTTTCTGTGAGACCATCCTGAAGGATATCTGTGTCAGATGTGTTTTCTACTATGGCGCCCAGTTTGCAGTCATCTGCAAACTTTGTCAGCCATAACATCCTGTGTTTGCTTGTACTTCGGAAAAGTAGATGCCAAACAAGAGTGGGCCCAGGACTGAGCCCTGTGGTACACCACTTGTGACAGGCTTTGAGTCTGACATGGCGCCAGCAACTCTGACCCTGTGGGTTCTGTCACTCAGCCAGTTTGCAACCCATCTTGTGATATATGGGTTAACATTTAAGCTGATGAGTTTTTCAATGATACCCGAGTGGGGTATTGTATCGAAGGCCTTCGCCAGATCGAGGTAGGCTGTATGGACTGCCTTTCCCTCATCAATGGCTTTGGTGACTGTTTCGAAAAAGTCAACCAAGTTTGGAAGGCATAATCTGCCTTTGACAAAGCCAAACTGGGATGGATCCAAAGTCTGCAAATTCCCTATGTCTTTATTTATGAGGTCCATTATGATCCTCTCCATGGCTTTGCAGATAAGGCTTGTCAAGCTAATGGGTCGGTAATTTCCAGGGTCGGTGGAGGCACCGCCTTTGTGAAGTGGGACCACAGTTGCAGTGCGCCACTCCCTGGGTACATATCCAGAGGTAAGACTATGATTAAACAGCTGTCCTAGCTGTGGGTTTAATTCCTCGTTGAGTTCGTGGAGCACACAGCCGGGGACACCATCAGGTCCCATGGATGCTGTGTTTTTTGCTTTGGAGAGAGCAGTTTTCACTTGGGCGTTGGAGATGTTTGGGGGGCTGCAACCGCTTGGTATAGATATCTCTCCTTTTGGGGGGGAGGGGACCATCCCAGCGGACACGAAGGTATGTGTAAGCTTGAGAATACTAGC
This sequence comes from Protopterus annectens, assembly GCF_019279795.1. NCBI lineage: Eukaryota > Metazoa > Chordata > Ceratodontiformes > Protopteridae > Protopterus > Protopterus annectens. The sequence goes on along the minus strand of NC_056730.1, from coordinate 47,040,521 downwards.
CACAGGTACCTTCTAACGGCCAACTGGGGATATCATGGGGATCTCACAGGCATCAGCATCCAGGGTACTCCACCAGTTCCTGGATGCCATGTTACCACATGCCAATGAGCACTTACACATCCCCCGAACCCAGGAGGAGTTGGCCAGCAATATGCGCCTCTTCCCCCATGTGGAACAGTAACAGTATTATTATAGATGAGTATAGTCTCATAAAGAGACAATTTGCAAAGTTATTTTTGATCTATGACTAGAGAAATCTATGTGTTCGAAGGAGACCTATTATTTATTGATTATATTTTGTTTTCAACGTAGGATCCTTTATAGATAACAAATGTCTTGAATAAGGCTTTATTTTTGCTGATGTTCCATCTTGAAAGTGGAAACTTTTGCAGCCAGAAGGAAGATAATATCTCTCTCATATTTGTTTCATTTGTCAGGAATGTAGGCATTTCTTATGTAATGTCAATTAAGCCTGAGTGACATCTGATTTCTACAAAAAGATTTATTTTTGCTACGTGTGGAATGCCGTTTAGGCAGATATAACAAGTTTCAAATGATTGGAACTTTTGCAGTTGAAGAAAAACGGTCCATTTATGGTCTGATACAGATTAAGTTTTGAAACCACTAATGACTCCTAAACACAAGGAGGCTGAAAGATCTACTAGCAATGTTCATATCATGCTGTACAGCCTGATTACATCAAAGTTTGCTCGATTGGTTATTTTCATGTTTTGGAGGTTCTGATTGGTTACTATTATTTAATAGAGTACTCCATGCATATAAGGACAAATATGCCAGTTAGGCTGATATAACAAGTTCCAAATAAATGGAACATTGCTGTTGAAGAGAAGCGGTCCGTTTATGGTCTGATACAGATTAATTTTTGAAACCATTAATGTCTCCCGAATACAAGGAGGCTGAAAAACCTACTAGCAATATTTATATTATGCCGCCCTGCTTGACTATATTAAAACATGCTTGATTGGTAATTCGTACATCTTAGAGGTTTTGATTGGTCACTATTATCCAATAGAGTACTTTGTGCACATAAGGATAAATATGATTGGAAAGTCCATCTACTCAGGCCTCTACTATGTTATAAAAGCAACGTACGTCTATAACTGGATTTGTTATAATTGGTCTCTGCTGCTTTTTAAGAGTGGTGATTGGTCATTCAGTAAAAGTTAACCTAGAAAGAAATTGTAAACATCATTTTAAAAAAGTAAAAAGGTTAACATCTGAGCAGAAAGAATGTAACTGCAATACCGTTTTGTTCAAAAAGCTTTTTTGCCATTTAGTCCGCAATAATAAGTCTTAAGAGACTGGAATTCTGTAGATCAAGTAAAAGCGATCTGTCAATATCGCTTATATCATGTTTCTTTAGAAATGAAATGATGGCTGGGTTACTGTGTTTTGGCTGTTGTGAATGCTGCCACACTTGGATGGAGGTTTGATGGGCAAGGCGCATGAATGTGTAAATGCAAAGATCTGAAGTGGCGATTGCCGTTTTTGAATAGCTGTTATTGGCTATTTTCATCAGCCAATTTGCATATATAACAGGGCGTTGACTTTGTAAAAATGGAGGGAGGTGTGTCAATAAGAAAGGCCTACCATTGGTTCAAATGGAGTAGAATGGAATGATAAACCTAGGAAATTAATGCTCTGTATTATATTAGTTTTATATTCACCACTTTGTTCTTTTAAAGTTGTTATGATGATGAATACCATTATGTCTGGTCTGCAGGGATTTCATTCATATTTACAAGCAAGTTAATCAAACTAATCACTGAGAACACAAAAGTGGAAGACACAGATTTGGCTTTGCCGTTTTTTGATAGCAGCTATTGGCTATCTCTATCATCTAATTTGCATACTTAATAACGTTTTGTCCTCGTATGTTTGGAAGGAGGTGTGTCAATAAGGTTTGACCATCTTTGGCTAGATTGGATAAGGAAGGATGGAAGAACTCTAGAAATGATTTGTTGGTAGTATACTGACTTCATTTTTATTGGATGAATAATTACAGTTATTTTCTATTTAAGCGAATGACTGTCCCACAATTTACTATGATCTGAGGAAGATTAACTCGAAAGCGCTTATCGTATGATAAAGGGACTTGATACATCTGTTTTTATTATTTTTATTTCATTAAATCATTCTTAACTAAGTTCTTCATTCTTGGTTTTATTTTTGAGCACAAGCTATTGTAAAGAACTACGCTAGCCTTGGTGAACCAGCTGTCATTGTTTTGAAGATAGGTTGGTTCCCTGTGCCTCTGAATGGCAGAGACAATAGTTCCCTGTGCCTCTGTCCAGCAGAGCCACTGCTGTGATCCCTGGGTACATGTTTGTCTCCCATCCACACTTCAAGGTTTCCCTTGAAGAGTACTCGTGAGGGGGCCCTGCCTGATGTACATTGGATTCACGTTCCAAAGCATAGGGAGTGTCCGGGTCAGGAATCTATCTGTGCAGCACATCCTACTCATCGTTGTGGCTAGGTGTATATCCCTAGAGCATGTGGCTCTTAGGGGCTTCTGTTTAGGTTGAGCATATCCAGCAATACAGGGCTGGACATAGGCCTTGTATGTCAAGCAGAGATCACCTGTGAGTATGCGGTATGCAACTGAGTACAGCTGGAGTTTCATAGGTTGGGCTGCATAGGTCATCTGCTTGAGGTCAGTAATCCTCTTGGTGTGGTATTGGTGTGGTCTTCCAAGCTGTTGCAGTTGTCTTGTAAGGTTTATCCCAAATGGGGTGTTGTATCCTTTAATGGGTCTGATATGACATGTGTAGAATCACAATGGCCCCTCTGATCTGGATGCAAACCCATTAGAGATTAGGAGGCCATATAGAAGGATATTCTAACCACCTTGTCATTATGGGTATCAAAGGAGAGATTGCTATCTACTGGTGTTTCCGGATCCCATATTACCTTTTTTGTATGTGGGGGACTAGCACCTATGTGGTAGTCCATGGGTAATTAGTTAGATCCAAAGGGGATGACTATGCACTTTTAGGCATTCAGCTTGACACCATGATATTAACATCGGATATCCGTCTCAGTCTGACCCTTCCAGAGGGTGTCTGTAACAGCTGGGGAAACAATTATGTCCCCTAGTTTGCAGGTGTCTCCAAACTTTTTCAGCCAAAGCCCTCCTGTGCTTGTCTGTACATCAGAGAAGTATATACCGAACATGAGGGGTCCTAGGACTGAGCCCTGGGGGATGGCAGTTGTAACTAGTATACAGTCGGACCTAGGTTATGCAACTCCAACTGTGTGTGTTCTGTCCGTGAGCCACTTTGCAAACCATCACATTACATAGGGGTTAATGTTCAGGTGGATGGCTATGTTGATAATACAAAAGGAGGAATGGTGTTGAAAGCATATGAGAGATCTAGGTAGGCTCTGTGGATCTCCTTACCCTCATCTAATGCCTTGGTAACTGTCTCTAATAAGTCCACCAGGTTTAGGAGGCATGGTCCAGCCTTAACAATGCCAAACAGGGAGGGGTCAAAGGTTGGGAGGTACCTAATGTCTCTGTAACAGTGATCCATGATGTGCACCATAGCCTTGCAGACCAGGCTAGTCAGGCCTATAGGGAAATAGGTCCCATGGTCCATTGTGGTGCCACCTTTGTGGAGTGGGATAACTATTGCTGTGAGCCATTTAGGGGGCACTATGCCTGATTTGAGGCTATTACTGAACATGGTGCATAGGTGAGGAGACAGTACGATGCAAAGTTCATGTAAAACACAGCTTGGGATGTTGTCCGGTCCCATGGATGCTGTGATATTGCCTTTAGAGTTTGCAGCTTTGAGAGGGATCTGTCAGGATGTTGCCAATATCAATTGTTTCTGTAATGTTTGTGCCTTTGTGCTGTAACTCAGAGCAGATCTGATTGCTGACATTGAGGCTTTGTAGTTGTTGTTGGTATTAGTTGCATTATAATTTTTGTAGCTTACTTTGGAGGATCTTATAAGGGATCTCACCTTCTTACTGAGGCTGGCCAGGGATCTCCTCCACACATGGTATTGTACTCTTGTTTGCAACAGTGTCTTCCTCCTGTAGTACAATATGTTTATGGCAGGGGACCACCAGATTGGTTTAGTTAATTATGAGTATAGCGTCCTGGTTCTGTTTGGGATAGCACAAGCCATGCACTCCTGTAAGTGCTTATAGAGTGCATTTATGTAGGATTCAGCAGTTGTAACAGTACTGTCCATCTGTATGGGTGTCATGACATCCACCACGTCTGCCTTAAGAAGCATGTAGTTGGCCTTGTAGACATATTATACTGTGGTTTCCTTAATGGGGGGGTAGGTGAGGGATGTGGATATCAACGGTGTTCAGCACATGGCCTGATTGGACCAACAAGGAGTTGGCTTCACGTGTGGAGCACCAGTCACTCATGTTGGTAATGACTAGGTCTAGGATATTGTTGCACCTGGTGGGTGTGTGGATATGTTGAGTCAGGGCATTGGTGTTTATGAATTCCAGAAACCATTGAGCTAATGTGTTGGTACACGAGTAGTTTTCCCAGTTAATAGTGGGGTAGATACAGCGAGGCTTATGTGATGAGTGTGGTGTTGTGCGACTGTGTACCTTCTCCACATGACAGTCAGGGTTAGGCTTGGTTGGAGAGACCTTTACCTCCAGTTTGGTTAGATGAGTGCATCTCTCACAGGTTGTAGTGTTGGGTGGTAGGCGGAGAGACTTGTCTGTGTACATGAGGCAATGTGTACATTGCCTCAAGATGTCCAGATTCATCAGATAGACAGGTGAGAACACTGGCAGTTGACTCTTGGACATGCCTGAATATAGAACTACATTCACCTAGATAAGTGACGAAAGTGAGTACAAAAGCTACATTACTCTACACAAGTGAGAAAAGTATGTACAAATCCTGTTCACCCTTACCTGTAGGTGATGTGGAAGATTTAGTGCTATAGTAATTATTAGCTTACGTACTGTTTACAAGTCCTTAACAAGTGCTTAGCATGAATAAGCAATCCAGATAGGGTCTTGGATAATATAAAAACATGGCCACCTCCCCCCAACAGGTACACAAGCACATATCCATGTACACCACAGGGCCCCTGTACCCACAACTATGCAGGTACAAGCTGCACTCAGTCTGCATGGGACCTGCCCACATCACAGGTTGTATCATACACATATGGCATAACAAGATGCTCTCCACATACACATCATGTAAAACATAGCTCCATATCACTGAATGGTGCACACCAACAGGTATCACAACCTACAAAGGGGGAGACACCACTGATAATGGAAAGTACTGCACTACTACCCTGCTGAGTCTAGTCTGGAAGGCCATGAACCTTGATTACTTAAGTGATGTCAGCAGTACAAATGTAGATGACAGTATGGTTGATGTCACACTGCATATCATAACCTTGCCAGGTCATAGGACATCATCACTCATACTGTGTTCCACCTATACTCGGTATACTAGATGTACATTCCTATGTCACAGGAGTGTTTTGCAACAGGACTGCTGGCAGAAACAACACTACAGAAGGTGTCTGAATAATACGTGATCATCACACCAGTGGCAGCTACAGTATGTCAGGGTTAATGAATTCTATTCCCCCTCATTGTAGTCCATACCTCACAGACAAACAGAAGGCATCTGCCTATTGAAGTATGAGAATGACTATGACCTAGGAGCAATAGCTGACTTGCATTGTCACCCCTATGTTAATAACCCTGTACTCATGAACTACCACTAGGCAGCGGTCATCATAAAGGACACATGTGTGAGGGATGCAGCTGGGCAGTTATCTTTCCTGTGATAGCCACATCACCACACCTGTCAGGGAGTCATATGTGGCAACCCTAATAATAATAGGATGCCATTCATTAATACAGAGATCATTGTCCAGCCATACAGAACACTCAAGTGACCCATATCAGATCACATATTTCCTTTAAGGGGTATTGGCCATGTGCAGATGGCCTACACCAGCCTTCCCATTCCCCATCTCCACTATGTAGCATGATGCATACCCTGAATAAATCCATGTCCAACCCAGTGATGTCGGACATGCTACACATACTCATCCTGATCTCGAACACATACTTCATGGACATCCACCTACCACATGCTGGACAAAGCCTTGACCCATACAATTGACATAGTCCTGCCATACTATGCATTCCTGTCTGTCAAAGCTGCACATCGCTCCCCTCTCAGATATGGTGTGCTGACCACATGGTAACACATCGTATATGTATCATTAACCATGTGGATCAGTAATGTGGCACTGCTCCACCTGGCCCCACAGACACACCTGTTGGCTACTTCCAGGTAACCCCTCATCCTAGATGCATACATGGCCCATGGCATATAGCTCACTAGTTGACTTTGACTGTACATGCCATAGTTGATATCCATTCCTGCAAATACCATCTGGCTAGCCAGTGTCCCATGTGTATCACATGTGCAACACAGGTGATACATGGCAGGATGTTGAATTGCTGTACAGTGCCATGTAGATGTATATGACAGAACACATACATGTAAAACCTTATGTGAGCATGTCTGCAGGGTCACAGGTCATGCTGTTAAGGCAGTGTAAGTCCTTATATGTGACGTATACACTGCATCAAGGTTGACTGCATTAATGTGGACACATCCAGCCATGTGCTGATAGGTAGCAACACCAGTACAGGCAAACAGACATGCCCACATCAAGACAGCAACCACATGGAGTATGAGCAGTGTAATCAGGTGACACACACACACACACACACACACACACACACACACACACACACACACACACACATATATGGTGATAATATCCACTCAAAATTGAGTGTCACATGTGTGTGACACAAACACGTCAGTGTCATGTAGGTTTGCAAATACAACTATTTAAACTGAATTAATGCGATACACATGTATGTTCAGCTGTAGCTCTGTATGTCTCTGAGGTACTGTGACCTGTCTCCATCATTATGTCTTCCAGGTATGCCACGTGCAAGGCTTAACCCTTTTACACACTTAGAGGATAAGGCCCTCATCCCATACCTACTCAATAATCATGAAATCCTGTTCAGCCATGTGCCACAGGATGCACAGCAGCAGGATGCCCTGTGGATGGAACTTTAGAGGAGAGTTAATGATGTGGGTGGCCACAACTGCACATACCAGCAGGTGCACAGACACTGTACAGACCTCATTAGATGGGCGAAATAGAGTGTGAATGCAATCACCAGGGAACAAGGTGCAGTAGGTGATGGACCACCAACCCAGCCCCCACTTGCACGTACCAAGGAGCTACTGGCCAACCTGGGGACACCTGCAGAACCACATCCACAAGCCTTGGCCAATATTGTGGAGGTGGGTGTCTCTCAACCACTGAGCCTGGAGTTGCCTGGTAAGTCAGTACTGCACCTATAACAACTATATTCCATATAGCTGCATGTGTCACTGTACAATATATAATGTAACATCATATGCAAGGCATGTATACACACATGCCGCATACTATAGTATGCTACTCTGTGTATGCACACATGTGCATACACCATAGTATAGTCTAATGCACTGGTGTATGTGATATGCACATTGCTCCCTGTAGCCTTTATACAGGGGTGGATTATGCTCATACTGCTGTGTTACTCTTATTTAAGTACCTCTGGCATTCTGCTGTGACAGCAGCCCATTGCAGGTGAGAGTGTTATTATTTATCAGGAACCGTTATGCACAAATCTATCTGCCATGTGGCCATTCACAACATGTACACATAATGTATGGTATTGTCACAATATACAGGTCGGATCTGCAATGCATCATAATTACTATCCATGTGCCACACTTCCAAACTATGTGAATCATCTCACCGACATGAATCATCACAAACTTTATTGCCAGATGTGTTGACAGCTGTGCATACAATGGTGGAGGTGCAGTTTACTTTAGGAATGTGCAACAGATCTGATCTACACATGTGGTGAATACAAACAGTACTACACAGTGGGCTGGAGTATGGCCAGCACATAGGCTTCACCAGTGTGGATCATAGCCCTGCTATGAATGTCACACAATGTGATGTGCTATCTTGACATTTCCATGACATCTATTGGCCTGGCTGCTACACTGCCTATCTAACCTGAAACTATATCCCACATACCACCCTTTATCTGCATAACCCTGTTGTCAGTTGAGCATATATGTCATATGGGACAAAACAGACATGTAAAATAGATGCCCATCACTATAATTTGGACAACACATGTGCACACATGGCCATAGAGGATGGCCAGAGGCATGGAGCAACACACACAGTAGAAGTGTTGTGCTTGTGTGTACACCCTGTCGTACAATGGCTACACATGGTTTGGCCATGGCCTTTGTATAATAGTCATAATGTAGATGTGGAACACTAGACATCCTACAGGCCTGTGCACATCTTGTGTAGGCATAACATCAATCTACCACATAGGATGTGTTAAACATCTTGAGGATGTTGCAACATGACAGCAGTCACCTGCACAGTACTCACATCAGGCCACAGATACAGTACATTCCCGTTGCTGGTGATGGACATAAGTACTATACTAGCTCCTCATGTGTGTGTGTGTGTGTGTGTGTGTGTGTGTGTGTGTGTGTGTGTGTGTGTGGTACACAGATGTCATGTGGAACATGGTGTACCGACGTGTTCTCCATGTCTGCCCATAGTTGCCAGGCTGCAGCAATATGGTTGCAGATGTGCAGGGGTGTCATCCATATACCCTTCAGTGACCTGTGTCACAACTTCGACATCATGGTTTAGTGTGTATACACCTCAGTGACGTGGGTCACATTCCACAGTATATATGCATTGTATCTGAACACAGTCATGGCTATGAACCCTGTCTGTAACTAACACTGTATAGCACTAGAGACTCCTCATGATTCCCAGCAATGGCCATGCACATCAGCTAAATTTGTAGTATATCTGTAGGGTGGCAGACAATACTGAATTGGTACACCATTGCTCCACTATATATTTGACAGGACACCATTGTGTTAAACATGTATGCATGTCATTGCACACATCAGCAGATCACATGTCATACTACATGTGATTATCAAGGTCATATGCCACACATCAGGCAGGTGTACTGTTAACCTGTGCTGGTCCACAAGGTGTAACACAGGGATGTATACTAACCACTACTATGATTGTGTAATTTGCATGCCGTCTGCTATCACACATGCATGTTGTTGTGTGTAATCTAGGGATGTATAATAACTACCACTATTATTGTCTGCGCTGCATGCCATCTTCCATATCACATGCATGTCGCATGCCTTCTGTCATATCACGTGTGTGTGTGTGTGTGTGTGTGTGTGTGTGTGTGTGTGTGTGTGTGTGTGTGTGTGTGTGTCTACTGTATAGATTGTAATGTACAGTTCTTGTCTGCCCTTACAGATGATGTAGGTGCATTGCCCTCCTGCGGTACATCAGATGTTAGTGTCCCCACAGACTCTAGCAGTGATGATGAATGTATGATTGGGTCACAGGCAGAGTTGTCAGAGGTTGAAACTGTGCCATTGGTTGCCATTCCATCTATATCCACCTCATCCTCGCACAAAGATCCCATACTTGCACATACCCCATCACCAGTGGCCATAGAGGAAGGACAGTTGGTGCAGGGTAGCTTGGAACAGGAAAGTGTGGGGGCTATGTAAGGTGTGCTAGCAAACCATGGTGTCAGCCAAACTACTGGTGGTGCCCCACACAGGCACGTGGCCAGTGCTGCTCGTAGGAGGACCTCTGGCCAACATGCTCCTGCACAACAGAGCACAACAGCTGGTGTCACCAGACACATATTTCGGGCTGTAATGGAGGCACAGGCACGTGGTGAATAGCTCAACAGAGAAGATCAGAGGCTACAGAGGGCTGCTGTCCATTCTTTAAAAACAGCATCCAGGCAATGGTAAATGCTCAACAACAGATTGCTGATGCTTTGGATAGACAGTTGGGTGACATGGTTGGTGTCCTTGACCATGGCATAACAATCCGCAAGCGTGAGCTGTCTGTGTTGGAACATCTGGTAGGAGTGAGGTGTCAAGCATGTGGACGTAGGCCTGCTACATCACCTGTGCCAGGTCTACGTGTATGAGCTACCTCACATGCCCGCTCCCATAGTGGTGGTAGCAGCAGCAGTGCATCTGGTGCTGTGCTGTCCACACCATGACACAGCAGGCCACGTGCACATGGCCCGGGACAGTCCCAACAGGGACACAGTTCCGGTGGACTAGTGACATCAGACAGTACCCAATCTGCACCTCTGTCTGGTAGTGCCTGTGCAACCCCTGGCAGGCACAGGTCACATGTCCATGGCTGAACACCGTGAACTGTAACACCTCACCTGTACAGTTTGGAGTTGTCAATAATACCCCTGTGTAGGCCAGACACATAGGAGAACTGTGTGCAGACATACACACACACACTGGACACATATGTAGGGCACCGCAACACACACATGCATAACATTCACACACGCCCAATTAGATCAAAGGCCCAAACGCACACACATGATGTCATCCAATGGTGCAGCCTAGGCCTCTGGAAAACATTAACGCCCTGTGCATATGATGATGCCTGTGCCGCATCCCTGACATCCACACCATTGGTGCAGGGACATGCTCATATGGTCTGATGCACAGGGTGAACAAACTAGGATGATATGTGTAGTTTACAAATGTTGAGGACTGTTGACAGTCAGCAGATATACCATGTAGTACAGGTGTACAATACTGTTAATAGTATGTGTCTTGTGTAACAATAGTGCAACCTAGGCCTCCAGCAAACATTTACACCCTGTGCATATGATGATGCCTGTGCCACATCCCTGACAGCCACACCATCGGTGCAGGGACATGCTCATATGGTATAATACACAGGGTGAACAGACTAGGATGGTATGTGTAGTTTACAAATGTTGAGGACTGTTGACAGTCTGCAGATATACCATGTAGTACAGGTGTACAATACTGTTAACAGTATGTGTCTTGTGTAACAACAGTAAATGCATGTTGGTCATGATGTCCTGCTGTCCTTCTTCAGGTCTAATTGCACGTGCCGGTGGATGTCAGTGTTTGCAGTTAAGTGTCCCATATGTCAATGTGGACTACTCACAGGTATGTATGAATATACCAGCATGCACCGTGTAGCTGCCACATACCAGTGAGAATGTCCCACGTTACAAACACGTCTACTGTTCCAAGAGCATAATAGCTGTGTATTAAGCTACTGTGGCCACAGACGTGACATCAATAAAGGGTGACATCACAGGTACAGTTACATGGAGTGGTGAGGTAAGAGAGTGGTCTAGCGGATTACAAGGGTAGAGGCCAGTGGGAAGTGTGATGTCTCAATGGGAATCAGAAAAACACGTTCCCATGACAGGATGCCAACACCCAACTGCACCCACGCACTCAGGTATTGACACACATGTATTCAGTGACACTGTAACACACACACACACACACACACACACACACACACACACACACACACACACACACACACACACACTCACGGCTTCACCAACACAGTAACACACACTCACACACAGTTGCTACTGTTGGGATGAGGACCCCTGCCTATGTGCAAATCATCATTACAGTACTGTGCACCTACATGATGTGCCACAGAGAATGCACATGTACAGATAGTCAGTATGGCCTAAGATCGGGGACATCAACACAGATAGTTGAATGCATCACCTGGATGGTGGGAGGGATCCTATCAGTTCAGTATGGTAACATACATCCTTACCCCAGGGACCAGTCAGCCCTACATACACACACTGTGGCATTCCGTAATTAATACACCTATGTCATGCACATGCAGATACCTCACATGTGTGAGATACATGCCCCTGCCTATGTCCTGCTTTCTACATTGCAGTCTGTACAGATGTGTACACTAGTGTACAGGAGAGTGAGTAACAATTCAGATGTATTCCCCACAATACGTGGACACACACTCAACCACACATTCCAGTGCTGTGAATCTCAGACCTGCCTAGCTCATGTTATATATGTCAGACATACAGCAGTACTGCACGCGTTACAAACTGTACTGATGCTTCCTGTGCCAACAGTGTTGATATATGCACTAGGGATGTCATCTCTATTAACAGGTGTCAAGTTATTTACCTTCACTGTCACCCTGACCGCTGTCTATGTTGTGTGTTATGTCCTTCAGTTAACAAAACCATTGCTTACAGGTTACACAGGGTATTGTAGGACTGCTTGTGACACAATTGTGAGCTGTCCACAGCAAACATCCACCTGCAAAGATGCCCCGCCACTTAGTTATTTCAACACATTTGTCCATACCTGTGGTACATCTTTCTGTACATTCAGCATATCACCATTCAGTAGCCATGGACCTATATTCCATGTGCATGTGTGTAATGGCTGTAGCCACCTTTTTGCACAAAGGACTACAACAGCTATGCTATTTACAGGTATGTTGTGTGTGTGGCATGTAAATACCCAGGGCAGGTACATGTATGTCATATCCATGCATGAGGGTGTGTAGTGGTGTACAGTAACAGACATCTGCTAATGGTGGACAGTACTGAGGGCCCTTGGTATGTGTACAGCTGACCTGGTCACAAACAGTGATATCATTGCATTGCATACCACATGATGCAACTGTGTCAGTACATGTGTACTGTCTACAGTTGATGTAGAGCTTAGTACAGTACACAGATCAAGGGTCACATGGTGGTGTACTCGACTGTCATACAACATGTATGGTTGCGTGGTGGTGGTCCGAGGGCATGGTGGTGTCTGCAGTTTACATCCTAGAATGCAACATGTGACACTGTGTCCTGCACATGGCTCATCTGTGATGCCTTTCATAGGGGGACCGGTCAGTACATGTGAGTGGCCTTTATGTATGTGGGTACACCACCTGGAGTGGTCCGTACCTGTGTTATGGCCCACATGTCTGGTTCTGAGGTATATGGTGGTAGTGCTAGGTTCTGAGATATATGGTGGTAGTGCTACTGTGCACTACAGAGACATCAGCAAGGTGTTCCTCACTGCATAGATGTCAGTACTCCCCATTGTTGGATCTACAGTGGCCAGCTGTGAATATGGACGCTACACATCTAGCACTGGTTAGCATAAGAAAACAATGCAGTTGTCCTGTAGGTGTATGGGAGTTAACTTGTGTTTAGGACATTTGCCTTGGAATGGCACTGTGTGGGCAGATGCGACTTGGGTAATATCCACACTCCCTTGTATCATGGATGCATGTGATATGTGACAAAGGCCTGCCTACTGTCAGCCATGTCATCCCAGAATGACAGCTGATTTGTAAAAGACCAGAGTCAAATATATGTAGAGCAGCATTCCTGCTAACAATGACAACTACTAACACCAAAGCCCATTACAATGTGTTCTTTACATCTACCTGTAATAGCATGGCCACTGTGGCATCCCAGTCAGCCCTGTGCTACTAGGAGTATGAGCATGCCCAGTATATCCTTGTGTAGATGGACACACAGTAGTGCATTCTGACCAGCCCTGTGCTACTAAGTGTGTGAGCATGCCCCCTGTGTTAGTAAGTGTATGAGCATGCCCAGAATATCCTTGTGTAGATGGACACATAGTGCATTCCGAAAAGCCCTGTGCTACTAAGTGTGTGAGTAAGCCCAGTGACACCTTGTGTTGGTTATGTGCCTCTGTGTATGGGCATGGCCATTGTAACCCTGTATAGTGGTAGTAATTGTCCATTCCACAGATGGGCATACTCCAGGTCAGGATGGATTCATACTTTAAACACACAGGTTCACAGGTATGTACATCTTAACTGCCAGCATCCCTGTTGATGTCCGCATTCCCAGATGGTCATAATGACAGCCTTGACATGTGTAGTCTGTGTGGCATGATTCGTATATATGTAGTATTGTAATAGTAATCTGTAAATAGGCATGTGTTCCGTACCCGACACTGGCAAGTGTGTGTATGTCTGTCCCCGTTTGCTGGTGGACTGTAAATTGCTTTTAGACTGGCCACACTCCATACATTTCTTATACCCACTGTTATCAAGGCCGATGATGTCACCCATCTACAAATACATCTCTGGGAGGGCTGTATCCCAGCAATCTCGGTAGTGCATTCTTTAACTGCATAATGTTGTAGTGTAATAAAGTAGTCAGGTTGGTGTTCTACTCCTACACTTGCCATGTGTGAGTGTGTGTGTGTGTGTGTGTGTGTGTGTGTGTGTGTGTGTGTGTGTGTGTGTCTCCCCCCGTTTGCCTGATGACTGAGTAATATCTTTATACTGCTCACACTCCATACATTTCTTATACCCACCGTTAGCAAGGCAGATGATGTCACCCATCTACATATACACCTCTGGGAGTGCTGTGTCCCAGTAATCTCAGTAGCGAGTTCGGTAACTGCATAATGCTGTAGTGTAATAAAGTAGTTAGGTCGGTGTTCTAGTCCCACACTTGCCGTGTGCATGTGTGTGTGTGTGTCTCCCCATTTTCCTGAGGACTGAGTAATACCTTTATATTGCTCACACTCTGTACATTTCTTATACCCACCATTAGCAAGGCCGATGATGTCAGCCATCTACAAATACACTTCTGGGAGTGCTGTGTCCCAGTAATCTCGGTAGCACATTCTGTAACTGCGTAATGTTGTAGTGTAGTAAAGTAGTTAGGTCGGTGTTCTAATCCCAGACATGCCAAGTGTGTGTGTGTGTGTCTGTGTCTGTGTGTCTGTGTGTGTGTGTGTGTGTGTGTGTGTGTGTGTGTGTGTGTGTGTGTGTGTGTGTCTGCTTGCATGAGACAAGTATAGTGCTTTGTAGTATTCGCTGTAGTGCGTGCCCTAAATGCATGTTGCTGCAGTGTGATATGGTAGGGGTTTGTATACAGGACATGGAAAGTGTGTGTTTGTCTGTCAGAGCCTGTATAGAGTTGGCCCTGATTGTCTTACCATTGGACATGTTTGGGAGCGGGTTTAGTAGTTTTCCTATATAGTATCCGTCTTATGACACATTGGCCACCTCATGAGGAGTACAGCTGTCAGTCAGCCACGGTACTGTGTTGGCAAGCCATACCCATACATCTGGCAAAAGGGCTGGTGAACTAAGTATGCAACCCTATTGGTACCCGATATATGTCCCGCACCCATGTGCCATGCACATACAACCTTGCCTAGGATATCCCACTATGTTTCTGGTAGCATGCACATTGAGGACAGATAGTAGGCATGGTGTGACCGCAGTGGCCTGCAGATGACATGGCACCCTGTACAGTGGTACAATTGGCACATATATGCGGACATTGTGCCTTCACTATGTTCCACACTGAATGGCTGCAACATATGTGGTGCCATCATATGTGATCCACTAAGGCCAGACAATGCTGTACACATGTGCCCTGTATGGAACCATGCCACTGACACCACAGAATACCTGTCCATTCTGTACATGCAAGTGCAGGGCCAACCTGCTCACTGTAAGCAGGTTTCGCCACACCAGGCCAGTATTGGCATATCGGGGTATAACAGGCTGTGTACACTATATGTGTCTGCCAAACATGGTACACCTGTACATTTCACTGTATAGTATTGTGGGACATGCACATCCCAGGCAATGTCCATGTGAAGTACTATCAAACACAGACATGGCATGCATTGCAAAGCTATGGCCCTACACATTGGTAACCAGGATGTCAGGCCAGATATTGCAGTACCTATCTGTGTGGAACATTGCAGACACTACACCCCTGTACTGCACACCATTGGGTGATGCAATGGCAAGGATTATCCCTCACTCAGCCTTGTACAGCCAGCTTGCACAGCCAAACACTACACACCCATGGAGCAATGCATACCTGCATGACAGTACTGGCACCCTGTGTCTGCGTGTGGGTTGTGATGCTCCCAACCACAGTCACTCCCAGAATAAACCTCGTTGGCATGCCAACAGTTGTCAAGCACTTTCACATGGCCTAGCCCATTGAACCTCCAGATATCCCCTGTGGTGCATGTGGTCCTGTGCATTACTGCGGTGTGGCAAACTAAGTAGTTACATTGTGTATTTGCCGCCCTGGCAAAGGTGTCAATGTGTGTCCATTAGAGTGTGATTGTGGTGACAATGGCATCCATTCATGTGGACTGACATGTGTGCCACACCTAATATATGTCTACTATATCTGCTGCAGATGGCACTCACTCAGCTACACACATGTTCTTACAGCACTGCAACATGCCACCTCTGTGGCACATGTAGTAATGTCATGCACATGTAATAGTAATGAGTAGTCAGGGGTTTGACCCTGTACTATTCAGCATGTGGCAGATTATGGTGATGTCTCCAAGCCCTTCCCTGGTGTACATTGCCTGTCCCGCACACACACACTCTCTGGTGGATGTGAAGGTGTACACCTGCACAGCAGCAGCATGTGTATTGTAACAGACAGAAATGGTCAGGTGATGGCCTCTGCACCTATTGCAGTCCTCCTCTAGCTGATTGCATGTGGTACAGCTGTGATGGTGTCCCCATACCCATCCGCACGATAAACACAGTGCACTATCTAGGGAAACATGTTATTATCTGGCCATGACAGTCACTGTGAGTGGTACCTGGATGTAGCGTTCTGACACGGCATCACAGATGATATCTGGATGTACCTCAAACATTTTCAACAGTGGGAAATAGCCAGATGACAGGAGGGTGATGTGCCACACAACTACAGCATGTAAGTGTAGCTATGCTGCATTGAGACTACTGCCTGTTTAACACGTGTGTGGTAATGGCTATTCTGCATGTTAAAATCATGAGGGAACCCCATCTGTAGGGTCATCTGTGAACAGGTCAGTGTGTACAACCATTTGTTTCCTGTGTTACACACTGAACACACTTCTGTGCACAGCAGAAGCATGGTGTGGGGATTGCAGACAGTACATGATGATGGGGATGTGTTACTGCCATTGCATCCCTGACTGGACATGTGTCACATGAGACAGTCGTATGACTGACACTGTGTGGGATTCCCAGTGACAAGCCAATGATGGGCAACTGTTCATAGCTGTAGTCACACATCTACTACACATTGTACAGTTGCCATGCGGTATATATGCATGTGTTGTGCTCCCTCTGCAAATGTATACAATCTGTTGGGTTGCTGGTGATATCTATGTATACTGTCGAAGGTAATCCTGTATGCTGTTGTCTATCACTAAGCTATATGTGGGTTTAAAATGCAACACCATAGGCCAAATGGGTTGGTAGGTCCCAGCAGATCATCCTGTCCCACTTCAGCTGACCATGGCACCGGGCACTAGCACATCTGGGGCCCAGCCATTAACATCAACCTCTGTTGGCTCTGCACCACCTTCTGGTGGCTTCAACACTGAGGGTGAAGCATGTCCCCCTTGGGAGCAGGACCAGACAGGAACATATCTGCTGTTGTGCAGTCCCAGACATATTTCGTAGGTGGCTCCCTAAAGAGTTATGAAGCCAGATACGCCAGTTCAAGGGTGGAGTGTCACATTTACAGGGTGATGCTGCCTCTCCTTGACAGCCCCCAGCACTACCTCCTTTGCAGCTGTGTAGGTGCAGTGGCAGTTGCCCATGGCTGGAGACCTCCGTCCCACTGTTCCCATGGGCTTTTGAATGCCGAAGACCCATCCCTATCCAGGGTGTATCCCCCCCACATGTGTCATATACCAACCCTGTATGCTGTCATTTCTGTGCTCCTACCTATCCTCCACGGCCATACCTACACTCCTTTCCCAACATCTGACCCTCACTTACTGACACATAAAGCCATTCGTCTCCTAGAACACCATCTACCCTATACATAGCTTTCCATTACACACACGTGCCCACTGGACACCTGAAACCCTTGTAATATGCATCATAACATACTACTGTTATCCTCATGACTGTCCCTCAGGTGCACAGTCCTGGTATGCACATCACACCTACATGGTTCAGGTACATGTGAGGAGGACGACCCCATTGTACACAAAACACTACCAGTCCCTCTATGGTTACCCCATTTACCTTTATCATGACGATGATGTTGCACATTGCAGGAGTACTGTTCACACATATTGATTGGACAGGTACTGTTGTGTTAATGTACATTACATGCACAGAGTGATGTATATTGCCAATGTACAACTATTGTCTGTCTGAGGGAGACTTGTGATCACATAGAGCAACACCACTACATAATACAGGTGTCACTGGTGTTTCCCATTTCATTTGTTTGTAATGCTCTGTTGCCACATGGCATGTCCCTGCTACATCTCTATATATATATATGTACCTATATGTTGGACATAAACACTCACATGTACTTCTACATGATGGGATTCATTCTTATACTGTTGAATGACCGCGCTGTATGATATCCTCTGGTTACAGCCTCTTACGCTCGATTAGCCTCTACATTGCTTAACCAATGCAATACTCGCATACTGGTAGCCAAACACACTTACACCCGCTTGTTCCCGCACTTGCTAATGCACTGGCATTGGTGTTTGCATCTGTCACTCACACCCCTGGGTGTGAGAGAGGACCACAATATTACCTTGTGATGCCTATTACATCATACTACATGACTCCAGTATCGGGATTGGCCACCCATTAGGCGACGGCATCGCATTCGGCTGTAAGGAATCTGCGGCCTGTCCAGTGACACAATCATAACTATGTGGACCTCATACAATGTTCTCCCACCTTGTGATGCCTATTCCATCGGAATACATGGATACAGTATCGGAAACGGCTGCATATTAGGCAATGGCATGGCATTCATCTGTACGGAATCAGTGACCTGTCCAGAGATTCATTCATATTCGTGTGTTCCTCTTAGGCATACCTTGTGATGCCTATCACATCGGACTACATGACTACAGTCTTAGCCGGCCTTAGGCATAGGCCAACTAAGCATCCACCTAGGGCACCGCTTTAGTGGGTGCACTTTACCAGTATTTATTTGGTGTAGGTAGACCAGGATGAGGACACTGGGTGATGTGGTGGGGGGTGCCATTGTGCCCTCTGCCTAGGACACCATTTGACGTAAGGCCACTCCTGACTACAGTATCGGGAATGGCTGCCCATTAGGCGACCACATGGCATTCAAATGTATGGAATCAGTGGCCTGTCCGGTGAATCATTCATAATTGTGTGTTCCTCTTACAATCTGCTCCCATCTTGTAATGCCTATCACATCAGACTACATGACTACAGTATTGGGAATGGCTGCCCATTAGACAATGGCATGGCGTTCAACTGTATGGAATCAGCAGTCTGTCCAGTGAATTAATCATATTTGTGTGTTCTGCATACACTCTGCTCCCGTCTGGCTGATACATGGGAACCGAGAACCTGCATTACAAATGAGTGGTTGGGTTATGGTAGCCACATCCGTCGGACAGGTCATGCTACCGCATACCTATTATAGGTTTGCCACCTTCTCAATTGGCCAAAGTAGGACTTTAGGGTTACCACCTGTCCCACTTTACGAGGGACAGTGCGAAAATAATCAAGACATAGCACATGTCCCGATTACAGTACATTAATATATTCTACGTTTCATTAATAATTGCATACAACAGTTATTTTATATATGACACTTCTATATGTTATGTGAAGTAGCATAAGCAATTCAAATGCAACTAGATTAAGCTTTTATTTGTGCAAATAAGTGTAATCCTGTACTATGCATGGTTGTAGGTATGTTTAGTCCTGGAATGTCTGACATTTCTACAGAATATGTCCCACTCTGGCCATTTGGAAAGGTGGCAACCCTATAGGACCTGTATGTACAGACATCAAACGTTCCAGGGCAACACACCCACAGCCAGTAGAAAGGGGTGTACTTCACTGTTTCGCCTAAATAAAAGGTTACTCTTGTAGCATTATAGTTGCTTATACTGTTACCTATAACATTTAGGTGTTTTAGAGGAACATAATTGTTTTATGCTACTACTACAGACAATATAGGTAGTCTTTGCCCTAAATCACAGGATATTTGCCTTAATTACAGTTATTATGCAGGACACAACTGCCCACAGGGGAGTCTCCCTCGCAAAGGTGGACAGGTGGTAACCCCAAACCTTTTATTCTATCAATCTTCTAAGGTAGTCGGCAGAACATGCACTTTCTCTCACTATCAGACCTCTCATACGAATGGGGAAGAATAAACACTGAATCAGGGACACTCCATAATGACCTCAGGGACACATTTAGAAGGTTGGTGCTATTAACCTGACACATTGACGGACACAGAGCACATATGTATTCATACACATTTTCTGAGGTGCATGCAGTTTATGACTCTTACATGTTGTCATTATTCATTTCATGTATTCTTCCACCTTTCCTCCTAATATCACTAGTTCTAGGATGGTTTAGTTGAGACTGTGTTAGGATTCTGATTTGTAATCATGGACATCCCTGGTAATCGGGGACAGTTCAATGATATGGTCCCTTTGTATTCCCCCAATGGTTTACGGACTGTCCAGTAGATGTGCTCTTATAGTTTAGGAGGTAGAGGCCTCAGTTATACCCACATCGGAATATTACTTACACCCATGGGGCGGTCCTAATATGTGTCTGTTAGCCAACACATGCACGCCTAGCCCCATAATCGCATACCCATAGTTTCCCCACCTGCCACTACTCTACAGCACTCATCCTTACTGTGGGCAAAAGTGGATGCAGGTGGGATATGAACACACCCCTACACGTTGCCCACTCTCCCCGTGGCGGGACACATGTCGTATGTTGTGTCAACCCTTGTATTATCAGGTTTGCACAACCTACTGTTCCGTGTACAGCTACATCCTGGTCATAATGGTGTTCCCCCATTGGTTGAAGGTACCAAATTTTTGGTGTCCTGCAAGGGCCATCACTGTCCATGTTTAAATGTAGACCTTGTAGATCTCTCCCACTAGTAGTTGCCTGCCAGTGGTCTGGGAAGCAGTGTTGTATTTACCTTTATTGCATGTCTGTATGTCTCACCGGCCTAGCTGGGGTGGGTGATAAGTAGACGTTTTTTGAGTGGATCTCCGTGTACAGCTACATCCTGGTCATAATTGTGTTGCCTCCATTGACTGGAAGTACCACATTTTTGGTGTCCCGCAAGGGAAGTCCCTGTCCATGTTTAAAGTGTAGACCTTCCAGATCTCTCCCACTGGTAGTTTCCTGCTGGTGGTCTAGGAACCAGTGTTGTATTTACCTTCATTGCATGTCTGTATGTCTCACCGGCCTAGCTGGGGGGGGGGGGGTGGTAAGTAGACATTTGTTGAGTGGACCTCCCACCAACATATGCCCGGTCTAAACATGTTACCCGTAACTGCTGTAACATAACCTAGGCATATACATGTGTATTTCACTGTAACATATATATATATATATATATATATATATATATATATATATATATATATATATATATATATATATATATATATATATATATATATATATATATATATATATATATATATATATATATATATTTATACTGACTGTAATTGGAATGTGATAGTGTGATTCGACCCGTCCCTCTTCTGCACAGCCTATTATTCCATGAACTGTCGATGTCCATCCTCCAGCTCTTCTCCTATCTCAACTTCCACATCATCCCTACCTTCCTCCAACTCTCTTTCTTCACACTCAACTCTATTTTCACTAAAACCAATACCCACTTCTACTATAAAGAAACTCCTTCAGAAATTGAAGCCATGTACAAATGCACCTGATAACATTCCCTCTTACTTCCTAAGTATAGCTGCTGAAGCAATTGCCTATCCTATAAGCATTCTAATAAATCGTTCCATCCATGAATGTACAGTGCCCCAACTCTGGAAAAAAGCATTCATCATTCCTCTGCATAAAGGAGGTAACAACTGTAACGTCAACAATTTCCGTCCCATTGCTATCCTGTCACCCATTTCTAAACTCCTAGAAAAATGTGTCCAACTCCAACTCTTACCACATCTCTTAGATAATAACCTTCTAACCCCTACTCAACACGGGTTTAGACCAAATCATAGCACTATGACAGCCCTACTCTCCTACCTAGAGACTGTTAATAAAAGCCGTGACTCTGGCCAAATTGTTTCCACCTTACTACTTGACCTCTCTAAAGCCTTGATACTATCTCACACAGCCTACTCTTAACTAAACTTTCACAACTTCACCTCTCTCCCTCCTCCGTGAACTGGTTCTCTAGCTATTTATCAAACAGATTCCAAGCTGTAAAATGGAAAAAGGCCACTTCCTCCTTTCTTAGTACCCCTACCGGAGTTCCCCAAGGCTCCATTCTTGGTCCCCTTCTTTTCAATATATTTATAAATGACTTCAAATCCATTCCATTCTCTAACATCATCCAATATGCAGATGATTCTACCATTATCTGCTCAGATACATCTCCTCTATACTCCAAAAGCTTAAATTACTGAACATTGGATGAAAATAAACCACCTAGCTCTCAATGCCTCCAAAACTAAACTTATGGTATTTACCCCTCAAAAACTACCCTTTCGATATGAACACATTCTCTATTACTAGCGAAAATAACTCATCCTTGGAACTGGTGACTGAAACCAAATTACTTGGTGTTCAAATTGATAACCAGTTTAACTTCAACTCCATCTACAACTAAATATCAAAAAAACCCATCAAAAACTAGGCATGCTCTATCGTCAAAATCAATTCCTCACATGCTCCTCTAAAATCACTCTCTCCTCATCTTTTCTTATCCCCTCCCTTCTCTATGGAGCTCCTTTGCTAACAAATCTACAGTCCTCTCTAAAAACAACTTTCTTCATGCTATAACAAAATCGCCAGGTTGGTCCTCCACCCACCACTGCACCTCTCTCCAAAAACTAAACTGGCTTGAGTTACCTAATCAACTCAACTACACTCAATTAACTTTAGCCCACAAGCTCATTCTTAACCCATCTCTCTGTCCCTCCCTGTCCTCCACCTTCAGGATGCACCTACCCAATAGGGCTTTAAGGTCTAACAATCAAAACCTACTAGAAGTACACAAACCAACTCGTCCTCCAGGCAAAACTTACTATCCTTTAACCTAGCTCTCTGGAACTCACTTCCACCATCAATTCGCACTACTCTCAATCATAACATGTTTAAAAATCTCTTCATATGTATCTAAGCTCCCAATGGGAATGCTCTTGCTCCCACCCTCATAAAGGCCAAATGGAATGCTCTTGCTCCCACCCCTCATAAAAATATATTTACATCTCCACACTCATGTGACCTGATTGTACCTTATAAGCTTTTGTCCTTACAAAATAACCACTCTGTATGGGTAAAGCAACATCACTCTTCTCTAAATAGTATTGTTTGAATTCCTAAAGTTTGAATTTATTTTTAAATATTTTGAGTATTGTTTGTTTGTTTCCTGAAGTTTCAACTCATATGTCTGTATCTTGTACTATTGCATTTATCATGACACTGTTTGTCTGTATCTTGTACTATTGTATTTATCATGACACTGTTTGTACCTACTTTGTTATTGCTTTTTTGGAGCTTTTCTCCCCAGGACTCCATTGAAAACGGGTTCTTTTGACCCAATGGACTATCCTGGTAAACCAACTGCAAATAAATAAATAAAAATAAAAATATACATATATATATATTGTTACAGTAGTATATACATATATCCATATGTATTCATACATGTGTATTCATATCTTGCTGTTTTATATATATATATATATATATATATATATATATATATATATGTCTATACATATTTATATATATATATATATATATATATATATATATATATATATATATATATATATATATATATATATATATATATATATATATATATATATATGTACATCAGTATGTCAATACATTCCCCACTCATACGCACTTACAAATCTGTAATGATGTTTATAAGCTTCACCGGCATACTAGTGCCTTATTCATTATAGCACCGACACATTCCAGTCATCTTGTAATCGCTATTTAGCACATTATACAGCGGACAGATATCTCTATATGTTCATGTAGGGATTATCGACTGTAATTGGAATGTGATAGTGTGATTCGACCCGTCCCTCTTCTGCACAGCCTATTATTCCATGAACTGTCGATGTTTGTATTGGCACATTCCTATTATTTATGTCAACAAATGGAATGCATGTGTTACAGAATTTGTATGTCAACATATATTGTCTGCATGTGAGTATGCATATATACCTATTACGACCTAGCTAACCTCCATGGGGTGGTCCATTAGAACCAGCCCATCCAAACCTGGTAAGCCTGGATCCATAATTGCATATCCATAGTTCCTCCACCCCACCCGTGTTAAATTTACAGGCATAACATCCATTGTCCACTTGTTATCGCAGCCATGACACACCTTTACACACTTCCCTCTCCAGAGCTTTTGGAGCCCTACACACATTCTGTCCCACCTCGTGTATTCACAGGGTCTCCCGCCATGTATATTTGCACATACGTGCCTTTCCTGGTGTTATTGAATACGGCCATTTGCGCTTTCCAATTTTTGGAGGTCCCAGCATGGGACTACATTCCTCCTGTGTGTAAAGTAGACCTAGCATTTCAACGATGTTACTCCCAGTGGTAATACCCTGCCTGTGGTGTGAGTAGCGGTGCTCTGCTCACTCCTGGGCAGCTTTTTATGACATACACTAAAAGCACTTTATAATAGCAACATTGCCCTTGATTCCCTTCACATCCCTTGTGTATGATTTACTTTTACAACGTACGTTCTTTATATATATATATATATATATATATATATATATATATGGTTCTAGGTTATAACACCGACAGCACACAACATCGACAACGACATCACCGACACCACATCATCGACAGCTCACAAACATGACACCACACACACTCAACACATCATCACAACAACCAATAAACAAAACAAATTCCCTGACCAAAAACCACACACACAACACAAGCACACCTAAATCCTAACAAACAAACACTAAACCTTACATACACAACTATCCACTACCCTAACGAAACCCTAACCCTAAGGTCCGTCACTATCACACACTAACCTAACCCTCTCTCTGCCCCTAACTCACTCAATCCGCCCCTAACCCAAACAAATTCACTACTGCACCCTTACCTAACCCGCGCCCTAACCCTAACTCACTTAACCCGCCCCTAACCCAAAACATTCACTACTGCACCCTTACCTAACTCGCGCCCTAACCCTAACTCACTTAACCCACCCCTACCCCTACAGACCACCAACATCGCACACTTACCTTACTCGCACCCTAACATCCGTCACTACCGCATACTTACACATCCTTTCCCCATCTCGGTGTTCTCTGCGTCGGTGTTTTCATCCGTCGATCTCGCGTCGGTGATTTCGCTGTCGGTCTTCTCATCTGTCGACGTTGTAACCTAGACCCATATATATATATATATATATATATATATATATATATATATATATATATATATATGTATATACATATTACATCTGTACATACAAACATACATTTCCTATGCTGGGAGCTGCTTACACCCACGCAGGTGCACTCACCTATGCTTACTGTGCATTACATAAGTTTACTGTTGCTTATTTATGCTTATTTGTGCCTTATACATTATGACAATACCACTTTGATTGAAAGGAACTGGTTAATATTCCCATGCGATACATACGTGTGTTCGATTGTCAGGTTGTTCATATGGTCTTCCGGGTTTAGGCTTGTCCGACTTGGGACCAGGACTGCCCTGTACCTAGTTGAAAGCCAGACTTAGCAAGGGGAGATCGTTCGTTCCACTTTGGGGATGCAGAGGTGTGCTCACTGATGGCCATCCTGATATATAACAGCACTAACTATTACGGGGATTTCCTATATTGTGAGCATGTTCATTCTTCATATCTACATATATTTATGTATGTATATATATATATATATATATATATATATATATATATATATATATGTATATATATATATATATATATATATATATATATATATATGTATATATATATATATATGTGTGTGTGTGTGCGTGTGTGTGTGTGTGTGTGTGTGTGTGTATACCGGTCTGTACATACACATGCATATACACCTACATGCCCATTTACATTTCCCATACCATTGAATCACCGCCACCTACCGCCGCGCATACACGCTTGCATACCCGCTTACGTCTCGGGTTGCCACCTTTTCACATGGCCAAAGCGGAGCATTTTTGAGACACACATCAGACTTTACAGGCCAACACATACCCATAGTCGGTACAAAGTTTAGAACTTTACTTATTTCCCTAAATGAACGCTTATTCTTGTAGCGGTTTGTTTGCTTCACATGTTTCTTGTAACTTTGAGTATTTTACATAAATAACTGTTTTATGCAACTGTTACATGATATATGGGCCATATTTCCTACTATCACAGGACATTTGCCATTGCATTATATATGGTCTGGGCACAACTACCTCAGGTGGGGCAGTTGGTAACCCTACTTACGTCTGCTTTACAGTGCCTTAAGCACCCTATATCCGACTGCCACTATGCAAATGTGCAAGGTATATATTCCCGATAATGCAAGTGGGGAGACGTGCGTCATGGTCAGGTGTTTAATCCCGGGTCGTAGGTTCTGCAGGACCGGCTGGAGGCTGAGCAGTCTTGTGGACAGCTAGAGCTCATACAACTTGTGTCCAGATGTATACAGGACTGGACATCGTGTCGTGACACCAAGTCTAATGTTTAGAACAGATGCATATCCCATGAGGGATATCCAAAAATTGTGGGGAACGATGACCATCTTTGCTTTACGGCTGTAAGGTAGGGTTATACATGCAAGGGATACATAGTTTTCAATCCTGAGAATGCCTAGGGTGAGACTGCCTACTAGATATGGGTAGGGGTCACTATGTGCAGATATGGCCTTGCCTATCTAGCAGCCCAAGTATGGCTGGTTTTGGTGGACGTTCAGGAAGGGGGGTGGTGTGCTGTGAAGGGGATGATGGGTATTCAATTATATATCCAGGTGTGTTGGGGTTGGTTGGCTCAGTTCAGGCCAGACCATTACGTGGGTATGTGCCGGTAACGTTTCTGTACGTGTATTGCACATTTTAATGTTCACATGTTTGTGGGATTGTATTGCGGATGTGTATATTTGTTCTTTGGTTATCTTCCTGATTCACACACCACTCCCTCGTAGACCTCCAGTTCACCTATTGTGCATCCAACCCAGTCACCCATTGGTGCTATATTAAATTACCCGTCACCCCCCATCCTCATGTTCCACAATCAACATTCCTCCCTTCTCTAGTTGATGGCCCATGGCACAGTCAACAGAACACATTGCGTACACTACATATCTCTGGAAGCAATATGGTTGTGAAGTCTACACTAACATTTCAGATCAACCACATGCTGTACGTCGTGCACATAGGTACTCCCAAATACTTATCTTTCATGACATGGTAGGTAGACCTGGGTAATACCCGTTTATCTATGGGCCATGCTGGCAAGGACATCTTGGACTGCAAATGGGCATATATTGGGCAAATGCTCTGACCATTGGTAGGGTTGCCACCTTTTCATATGACCTGGATGGGACATTTTCATGGCACACATCTGAGTTTACAGGCCAACACATACCCACAGTCATTACAAAGGATAGTACTTTAGTTTCATGCCTACATATAAGCTTTTATTGTTGTAGTGGTGTAGTTGCTTATTCTGTTACATTTACTTGCTTAATCTGTTTCTTGTATCGTACATGTATTTTATATACGGACATACGTACTGTATGGGACTATTTCATAACATATGTGACATAATTATGTCCTACTATCAAAGGACATTTCACATTTATTATGAATTTGGTATGGACACACCTGCCTAGAGGGGGACTGTCCCTCACAATGTGGGACAGGTGGTAACCCATACCATTGGGCTAGGCTTGGCAATTGGCGACGCGCTAACACAATGCTTTTCGCTTCCACATGGTATAACTAGCGACACTACAATGGAATAAGGGCACAGGGTTTTGAATATCTTTGTTCGAGGGACGGGGACTCAATATTCAGCTACGTGCCTTTGTGTTTACTTCTTATTGTGATGTTCACAAGTTGTCTTGTATGCTTTGCATACATTTCAGTATCCACGGGCACTGACAGGATTGATTACTATTGGAGGCAGGCTGTACTAGTCAGCATTTTAGGTTGCACATATGCAGCCAACATGATCACACCTCCATGCAGCGCTTGGACACGCTCCCTGCACACGTACATGTTTCCTGTGCACATGGCCATCACGGCAGTGTGCCTTCATTAATATGCATATGGTGTTGCTACATCATCTCTATGCCACACAGTCAGCGCAAGGCTAACGCTGTCCTTGCACCAAACCTCATGAATTCCGGGAAGAGATTTCTTTGTAATGTATTACATTAAGCTTACTGACTATGCTAACATGAGGGATGACATCAAATGTCTTGGCCAGGTTGAAGTATGCCCTTTGGGTAGTATGACCATTGCCAACAGCCTGTGTTTCCCTTTCAAAGACATTAACCAGAATCATTAGATAGGATCTACCTTTGAGAAAGCCAAATTGTTGCAGGTCTAGCTTGATGCGATTTTTAATATAGTTAATTAGATCTGTTATAATATGTTCCATGGCTTTGTAAATGAGACATTATCAAGCTGATTGGTGTATGATTTCTAGGGTCAGTAGGAGGGCCTCCATTATGGAGTGGTATCACCATTGTTGTATACCAAATCTAAGAGATAAAGCCTGTGGCTAAGCTTGTTTAGTAATGCTCATTAAACATCTAGCTATATTGACAGATTCCATGGAGGCAATATGTTTGGTCTGAAAAAGCACATTTAATACATATTCTTTAGAAGTAATGTGGGTTTGAAAGATTCAGAGATACTTGAACTTTGGGTAGTTGTCGCTGAGATAAAGTCTGCACTGAATATGTTTGCTAGTATGTTTGTAGTCTCTACTGGGTCAGAGTAGGCAATGTCATTTTGAATAGGTTCAGAGCAATGTTGTGTAATATTTCTTAGTTTGTAATGTTGCTAAAGAAGGATTTGTGATTATCCTTAGCTTCGCATGTTAACCTAAGATTGTGGGATGCTTTATAGTATTTTTCACAATTGTAGTAAAATTCCTGATATTATCCTTCAGCGTCTGTTTTTTAACTGTGTTTTATTGAGGTTTTCAAGATTACATAAAGCAATCAACATAACATTGAAAGTGTCAATAAACAAGTAAAACATTACCATAAGTAAAAAAACGTTAAAACAAGTATATATACCATGTACAGAGTTCAACAGTACCTGCCCAACCTAATAACGTCACAGTAAAATCACAGAACAAGATTACTGCCATCACTGTATTTAACTCTTACAATTATTTTGTTTCCCAATGTGTCCAAAAATGCATCACCAATGGAATGGTAGACTTTTGAATACATCACCATCCTTAAAAGAGTACACAATATTCCCTAAGTTTTGACATAGCATATTATACAACTGCACTGGTAAACAGGTTAATCTTTGCTTCCAGGTTTTCACTCCCAGCAACTTAACCACACTGGCAAGAGCCCATGCAATCTCCTATGCAGAGCCTCCTCTTCCTGTAGGTCTAACCCAAGGATCCAAAATTTCTAGCCCAACAGGTGGGGTAGATGAAGGGAATTGTCTAACTTTTGATAAAGTAAATCCCACTGTATCCTAATAACTGGACATTCCCAGACCATATGAAGGTTGTCAGCATCCTCCTCCCCAAATCACCAATGTTGATTGTCCTTCCTTGCTAACAACAGCAACTGTCTATGAGGATTGTAATACCAATGATCGAAAAGACACAGTTGTTGATCTTGGTACCTGGGCTATTTACTAAAACTTCTCATGGTCTTCCATACTTCCTCTTATTAGGCCCAAATTGTATCAATAGGATCTCTGCCACAACTGAAGCCATCTATAGTTATGCATCCTCTATCTAGCAGATAGAACCATTCTGGGGGCACACTAGTGAAAAAAAAACATTGTCCACCAGTACTACATTAGGGACCTCTGGTAGATCTGGTGTAATTCTTTTCAGAAACATGACCAGCTGTGATGCTAATTCATACGAGTTCACATGGGGAATACCAATATTCTCACAGAACCTGGGGAGGTACACTATGAACCAAGATATCCTGCACCCAGATGTATCCAGCCCTGTCACATCTGTCATGCTCTAGGATTGGATGGTACAACAGGATAGTTAGGTTGTGAGTAGCATGAAGAATGTGTGGCAGAATCATTGTCTGTATCATCCAGTTCCTACCCAAAATTGTCTGAAAATTACTACCTTTGGGAATGAGGTTCACTACGTTAGTTAACAATACTTTAGGTTGAAGCTTATGGTGGCCATCTAGGTAGCTAACATTGTCACCACCATATATTTTAATTGACTACTTACAGGAATCATTGAATCACCCAAATTGAGGCTGGGAGAGCCATACGTGATCATAACCAGTTTTGTTTTATTACACTGAAGTCCTGAAGCCTCACCACAGTGCTGAAAGTTCTGTAGCACCTTGCCTAACACTGCTAGTAGATTTGAACTCAAGACAGCATAATCATCTGCAAACATCACAAAAATGTCAATTGGTCCATCTCACTAAATCTGAGTGTCTAAGTTCTGTTTCATCTCATATGGCAGCTCTTCCGTAATTAATAGGAAGAGACGTGGCAAAAGGGGACACCTTTGTCTCATAACCCTACCTATAGGTACAGGAGGAAAATGGCCTCTGTTGACCAGAAGAGAAAAGGAAGGTTCAGCATAAAGGCAACAGATCCAGCCTATGAATCATTACCTTAGGTTCCTATGGCAGAGTAGCAAACAGAAAATCCCAATTCACCATATCAAAAGTCTTCTTAATGACAAAAAACAGCATACCTGCCTTTTCCTGTGAACTCCCATACTTTTCCAAGAAGGAATTTTAAATATGCCAGTATTCAAAGGATCATAGGATAATAGCAAATTACTAGGCTTCTGGCCCTGAGGCCCTTATAACCCTAGCCAATAAATTAGCCCATGTTCCCACAAGTCAGCACCCAATGTCCCTGTCTGGCAGGGACACAGGTGGAATCCTAGGGATGTATTTTCTATTTTCCATCCAGTCATCAAGGTTCCTCTTAAAGCATGATAGTGAAGTACTCTGCTTGATGT
Source organism: Protopterus annectens (assembly GCF_019279795.1). Taxonomy (NCBI): domain Eukaryota; kingdom Metazoa; phylum Chordata; order Ceratodontiformes; family Protopteridae; genus Protopterus; species Protopterus annectens. Next base: position 47,009,264 of record NC_056730.1, on the reverse strand, counting down.
TGAGAGGGAGTCTTTTCCACAGATGAGGAAGTCTCTGGAAGATAAATCTATGCCAGCAGCAAGTCCTATTGATGTCACAGACCAAGTTGAGGTTTTGTGTCCATTTCAAACAAGTGGAGTTTGGCTTGTGGATATGTAGCAATTTCATCAAGGTGGGGTCAGAGATTGCTCTCTATGCCAGACATAGATCACCTCTGAGGAGTCTGTATGAGACAGAGTAGAAGGACAGGGCTTTTAGCCTATCCATGTAGGATATATTTTTGAAGCCCTAGCGAGGTACATGCCAAAAGGGGGGTGTTATAATCGATGATGGGTCTGTTAAGGGAGGAATACAGGGAAGTTATGACTTCCTTGCTCCTGGAAGAAATACCCTTACTAATGAGGTGAGCCACATAGAAACCTCTCTGTACAGTGGAGGCAACATGGTGATTGCTGTCAGCCTGGGTGCTCATGTTCCTCACAACTGTGTGCTTGCTTAGGATGTTGTTATAAATGTGATAATTTGTGGAGATGTCACTCTCCCCAAAGGCATTTAGTTTTAGGCCATGTTTTTGGCACCAGTCATTTGTATGGGTGAGACCCTTTTGTAGTATGTCTACATCACTAGGAGTTGATAGCAGCACCCAGCTTGCAGTCATCTGCAAACATGTTCAGCCATAAACCACTGGTTTTGGCTTGAACCTCAGAGAAGTATATCCCAAACACCTGGGGCACAAACACTGATCACTGGGGTACGCCGCTTGTTATGGGTCTACAACTTGAGGTAGCTTCCCCTATTTTGACTGAGTGAGTTCTGTCAGTGAGCCAGTTAGCTACCAATCTGGTCACATATGGTTTTATGCCAAGCTGGGATAGTTTATCTATTATGCTTGAGTGGGGAATAGTGTCGAAGGCCTTGGCCAAGTCATGGTAAGCATTGTGCAGCATCTTCCCCTCGTCCATGACTTTGGTGCCTGACTCAGAGAAGTCTACCAGATTTAACAAGCATGATCTCCCCTTGACAAAACCAAACTGTGTGGGATCAAGCATTTGGAGGTTGCCGATGTCCTTGTTAATGTGGTCCATGATAATGCATTCCATGTCCTTGCAAATTAGGCTAGTTAGGCTGATGGGTCTGTAATTACCTGGATCAGTGGATGCTCCATCTTTGTGCAGAGGGATGATGTGGCCATCCTCCACTCAGTTGGGATGAAACTGGTACTCAGGCTTAGGTTGAATAGGCTGCTTAATGGTGCTGGGAGTTCCTACCTGAGTTGATGCCAGATGCAGCCTGGGATATTATTGGGTATCATGGAAGCTGTGTTTTTAGCTTTTGAGAGGTCAGTAATACTTATTCCCTAGAGATAAGGAGTGGGGGCACGTGCTGGAGATATCCTGGATTACTGATGGGGGGGTAGAAGGGTGAAGTTTTCACTGAACCTGTCTGCCAGCAGGCTGTCTATATCCACAGCATTTGTGCACTTCATATCCTTGACCATCAGTTCTGACCAGATTTGGCTGTTTCCCCTCAGATTGCAGATGTATGTGAAGAAGGCCTTATGATTGTCTTTAGTAGATGTGGCCAATTTGAACTCAAAGTTAGCTTTGGAGGACTTCACTAATAACCTTATATGCCTGTTTAGGCTAAGGAGAAATTGCTTCTAATTCAGCACTTGTTCCTTCTTGGTCCTGGACAGCAATTTCTTCCTTTTGTTGTAGAGTTTGTTTATAGAAGATGCCCACCAGACAGGTTAATTCTTCCATGAGGAGGAGGATTTTGTCCTGTCAGGTATTGCTGAATCCATGCATTTATATAAACAGATGTATAGTACTTTGGTGTAGGTTTGGACATTTGTGCCAGTTCCTGCTGTTGGTGAGGTGGCTGTGAAGCTGTTTAGACCTTCCCTTAGGAAGTTGTAATCAGCTTTGGAGAAGTTTTTTTTATTTAACCATAGCTGGGGGGTTGTCAGGGGAGATGATGACTTTGAAGGTGACCACTTTGTGGTCTGATCTTAACAGGGATGATGACACTGTGGCGATGCTATAGTGGTTTCCTGTGTTGGTTAGTATCAAGTCCAAGGAGGTGCCACCTCTTGTGAGGGTGTCAACCAGCTGGTCCAAGGCACTGGCATTGACTAAGTCAAGGAATCTTTGAGCATTTGTGGTCTGGCTCGAGTAGTTCTTCCAATCAATAGTTGGATAGGAAAATCACCCAGGATCAGGTTATAGGGTTGAATCTTAATATATTCAAGGAGGTCCAGATAGGCAACATGGGCATCCTGAGTCAACTTTGGGGGCCTGTAGCTAACTATGATTTGAATAGAGGTCTTCTCAACCATTAACTGCACCTGGAGCATCTCCTGTGCATCATACTGTTTGACCAGTCTGGAGGTGTGCATATCTTTAGTATATAATGAAACACCACCTCCTTTGGCTTTGCTGTTCTCAGTCTGGGGTTTGAAAGTATGATAGGATAAGTAACCAGGTAAGGCTCAGCTCCCTCCTTGCCCTTAATAAAATAGGCATGGGCTCCCAGAATATCCTTGGGTATCTTTGATCTTCTGTATACTTTAAATATATTTTTTTCTTTTCCTGTAGAGTGTATTTATGTCAGTATACCACCACGGTGGCTTGTTTTTTATCCAGTTGTGACAGCCAGCACTATGCATTTTTCTAAGTGGGCATAGAACTTTCTGAAGTCACCTTCTGTGGCAACATCTGGGATGACTTTGTTGTAAATGAATTTTGAAACTTTGTTATAGAATTTGATGAGATTAATAAATTTTGAATTATTTAATTCTGAAACATTGTCTTCAGCAGGTTTGGATAGTTTGAAGGTAAAGGTCACCAGTTTATGATCTAGCTTGTCTGAAGAAGGAGATAGTAAGAAAACAGTACATGAAGATGCTATATTTGTAAGGGCCATCTCAATAAAATTATGCCTTCTATAGGGTTTGTTAACAATCTGGTTTTGTTTATTAAATCTAAACACTTTTGGTCATGCACCCCATTGGAGGTGTAGGTATGTCAGTTTCATGAAGGATAGTTAAAGTCTCCCGAACTAATGAAGTTCTTGTTTATGGAGAGTTCTTCAGGTACTTTTAAGAACCTTCCTTGATTTTCAGGGGACATATAAGTTTTCCTCTAAAAAGCTGTACACTGAAATTCCTGTTTATTGTGACTTGAAGCTTAATAAGTTCAGCATGTAGATGTCCAGGAATGTGGAGGTAATATGGTCACTCACAGATATGGATACACCATGACAGATGGCATTGGGTCTGAAGGCATGTAGGCACAAAAATCAGGTGTGGAGGGACTATTTTCTAAACCAAGTTTCAGTAATTATGTAGATATGGATACAGTCTAAATGGAAGAGAGTCTCCTGGCTGATCAGTTTGTTACTGAGAGCTCTTAACATTGAGCAGAGACACCTTAATATAAACCTGCTTAGGATTTGATAATTTAGTTATGCTGGGATGTCCATTAGCTTGACCTGGCTTTAAAAAGGCACTATGAGGGTTGTAAGGGCCTTAGGCTGTATGCACAGGCCTTGGAGTAACAGATGCACACCATCATTTGCAAAATAAGTGGGACTGTTAAGCACAATGCCCCGTGCCGATACCTACTACATTCCCCTGGAATGACAATAACTATTTAACACATTCTCGAAACCAATTAACTTTTCTTTGTGTTTAGGCATCCTTCTTGGAGATGGACGGATTCTATGCAGAACCAAAGTTGGCCTGCATTGTGACATGTGTTGAGAGCTTTGACATGTCTCTCTGTGTATACCTCAGGGTTTTGTACTTGAAGGAGTTCAACCCCACATTGACCACCACCATGTTATAGTCATATTTGTTTGGTGAAAGGGTCTTAAGAGCCCTTGAGATATCAGAGGGCCTGGCACATGAAAGACAACTTACCCTCATCCTATCTTTGCCCAGCCTAGTGAATGGTGAATCAATGTGCCTTAGTTTAGTTACTGATCTCTAAAACATGTTTACTTGTAAAGTGTTCTGGTGTACTAGATTTGAGAAAATCTCATTATTTCTTGAAAGTATACTAGTAGATAATGTGGTGTTAGATTTTAGCTGAGATGTAGTTTTTCTGTGTCTAGGAGACTTTGGCAAGGATTTTTCTATGGACTTGGAACAAGGCCTTCTAGTGTGAGTTGGAGCAGACTATGATGAAAGTGTGTGTTGCTCACAGTCTGTGTTATTTTTAAATGTGAAATCTCCATATTTGATATGTATTTGTATCTCTCACAAGCAGAATTCCTTGTGTTGAGTAAGAATCCATCATCTGTGAGCAAAAGGCCATTATCACACTAAAGAAGGATACCAAATGCTATTAGGCTTTCAACAGAAGGAAAAAAAAACAGCCTGACCTTTCATTTTTGTACAGAGATTTGGAGAATTAATTTTAATTTGAAATATGCAGAGCACTGAGTTATGCAGAGTACTAAATATATTTTAATCAGATAGTTATTAAAGTTTATTTTGAAAGAATGCAGGATGTGGATTTTTTATTTGAGAAGTTACAAATTTACAATATGGAGTAAATGATCTATATTAAGTTTAGACAGCCACACTACTTTGCCTGTCTGACTGGAGTCAATGAAGGAATTTAAGTTGAGATGCAACTGTGACAATGGACAGCAGAGAGTCATTGATCAATTGTATAGTACAATCTATATGTAACAATGACAATGGAAAGTGGAGAGTCATTATGCAACTATATAGATAATCTATATGCAACTGTGACAATGGACAGTGGAGAATCAGTAAGCAACTGTATAGTACGACCTATGCAGAACAGCTACAAGCTGCTTTTGAAATGTAGCGCAGTCATGAATGACTTCAGGTATCGTGGTCTACTTAGTTATTTACTTTTCTTCTGCTAACCAGGTTTGTGGACTGGTCTACTGACCCTTTTCAGTCATGGCGTGACTTAGCCTGATGCAGAGCATCTGCATAATAATTAGGACTAAGCAGAGCAGCTATGAGTTGCCAAAACCTTCTTAAAAGACACTTGGCTTGCACTGTGGTTTATCATGCAACAGAGAATAGCTGGGTGCTGAAATCATTAGTTACATTAGCTAACACAAGTTATTAGAAGTGGGTGGTATTTGGAGAGGTATAGCTCAACATGCATGTATCTATTTAGTGCACCTTGTAATCCCAATTTATGTGCAGCACTGTATAATCACAGTCAGTACATAACAACACTGACAAAGCTGAAAAAATTCAAATGAGCACATTGTCCATTAGCAAATGGCAGTCTTCAAGGTTCTATTGTAATAAGAGATTTGGTCATGGTTTGGTATTATGACACATTCCTTTGCTATATTACTAACTGGAACAAAAACTTCTACAACTATCCCTGTAAAGTTAGCGAAAACAGAAAAGTACTTATCCCAGATCTTGCCATGCTTGATTTTTTTTGCAAATCTGTTAGAAATTACTGAAGATGATGTCATAAGGCAGAATTATTAATGAGTCACCTATTGTATTTACATAAGCACAATAACAATCTTAACCAGGAGATGTTTTCTCAGTTCTACTAGCAGAGGGACTTACACATACACATACACTTGTACTCTGTACAAAGACAGAAATGTTGTGCAACTTAAAGATGGCAATTTTTGTTTATTGTACTTCTTCTTTCGGCTTTTCCCGGTTATTGGTCGCCACAGTGGATCACCTGTCTGCTCATGATTGGCAGTGGAGTTTTACGGTGTCGAGTTGCCAGCCCAGTGCCCAACCTTCCACAGAAGGCACACACATGCACACACACACACACACACACACACACACACACACACACACACACACACACACACACACACACACACACACACACACACACATGCGCTAACGCCTAGAGCCAATTTAGAGTGTCCAACCACCTACAGCATGTCTTTGGTATTTGGGAGGAAACCAAAGCACCCGGAGGAAACCCATGAGACCACAGGGAGGACATGCAGACTGCACACAGAAGGCACCCCAGCCAAGGATCGAACCAGAGAACCTCTTGCTGTGAGGCGGCAAATGAGAACATGCACACTGATGTTACATAATTATGAGTAGCAGTATGAACCACTGCAATTCTTTTATGCTACAGAAGTGTGTATTATTTCTAAAATTCTAGTATGGGGTATATTTTTTACTATTTCCAAGCAGATGAAACTGCATATATAAACAGTAACTAGAAGCAACATGATTACTGATGCTTTCGGTGGTTCATGATTATATAGGTCCATAGGATTATACTAGACTAATAACCACTAGGGCCTTTATAAGCCTAGTCATGCAACCCAAATGTGACCAACAAATTTGATTTATAAAGGGGTGGTTTACTGACTGCCTCTGTCCATCAGAGGCATAAGCATCAGGCTAAGGTGAATTTTCAGTTACACATCTATTGGTCCTAGTTGAGCTTAAACAAGGTTATGGAGAAACTCTACTTCATATGGATGGGGAGCCTCTTCCAGAGAATGAGAAATCCGTGAAAAACATATCTGTCTATCCAAGAAATCCTATTTATGTTGTAAACAAAATTTTGGTCTTTTGATCTAGTAATTCTAATGCTGTTTATTCTGTGGATGTGCAAAAGGTTAATCAAGACATGGTCCAGGGTTGCATTGCATGCCAGTCAAAGACCATTTCCCAGAAGTCTGTATGATACCGAGTAAAGAGACAGGGCTATGAGGCATTCAACATAGGGCATTGTGTTTAGTAAGGAACCATTGCGGACCTTCCAGTTTTTGCATACAGTATGTCTGGTCATGTGCATACCAAGGCGGCCTTTATACTCTATGATAGCTGTGATGACGGACAAGTACAGTGGTATAATGACCTCTCTGGATCTACATGCCATCTCCTTACTTATAAGTTGAGCAACATAGAAGGATTTTCATACTACCTTGGATACATGTTGATTGAAATTTAAGTTACTATGTACATGAGTTTACAGTTCCCTAAGTAATGAATCAATTTTAGGGCTGTTTTATTGATGAAGTTGTTACCCAGAGTGGCTGACTTCCCAAAAGGTACTATAATCCATTTCTTGGCACTGAGTTTTAAGCCATGGCTTTGACAATAAGCGCTTGTCTGTATTAAACCTTTCTGAAGGGTTTTCTCACCTGGGGAGATTCAATGACTGCTCCCAGTTTGTAACCATCTGTTAACATGGTCAGACAAAGGCCTTTGCCATTAGCTTTGACCTCTGAGAAGTAGTTGACAAAGAGGAATGTGCCCAGCAAAGAACTGTGAGGGACTCCACTTATGACTGACCTCTTTGTAGAGGTGACCTCACAATCTTAACCTCTTGGGTCTTAGCCATGATCCAGCTTGCTATCCAGCATGTTATAAAGAAGGTTATGCCTAGTTCCATATTTTTTGACAATGCCCATGTGTGTGCTTTAGCCACATCTAGATGGCAGAAAACACCATGTACCCCTCATCCATTGCATTAGTGACCTTTTCAAAGAAGTCCACCAGGTTCAGTAAGCATGGCCTTCCTTTGGCAAAGCCCATCTGGAATGGATCCAGTGTCTGGAGGTCTCCTATGTTCTTCTTGCTAATTTCCATGATAATTCTTTCCATGGCTTTGGAAATAAGACTAGCTAGGCTAATGGATCTGCCATTTCTAGGATCAGTTGAAGGTCCTCCTTTACAAATGGGGATGACCATTTTAGTCCTCCTTTCTCATTGCACAACACCTGTTTTAAGACTATAGCTAAATAGTGATTCCAGGGATCCTGATAAGTCACATTTTAGACTGTTCAGGAGACATGCTATGATGTTATCAGGGCCCATTGTGGCTCTGTTCTTGGCTTTTGAAAAAGCAACGAGTACATGTTCCTTAGTTATAATTGGAGAGGTTATCTTTGACTGTATTTTTTGGGTGATGATTGGGGTTGGGGGGCAGTAAACTGAGACTTAACACTTCCTCAATCACCAGAAATAAAAGCCAGCATTTGTGAATATGATTTGCTAAAATAAGCTACCAAGGACCATAAAAATTAGCCACTATTCAAACACCAGAAAAAAGTGGAGGGAGATGCCACATAAAACACCAAATTATTTAATTGCATCTTAGCACTTCCAACCAGCCCCAGACTGATTGTGACCTCTGTGTGATCTTAAGGGAAATTATACTTTACTGTGTGTACATGTCATCCTCCCAATGTGTATGTCCCTCACTGGTGCTAGTGGTGAGGACTGAGGCTCCTTGATTACTGGGCCAGTGCAGGAGCATCACATATTAATTGTTTGGCAGTGGTGGGATATCCACATCACATATCAATTGGTTGGCAGTGGTGAGTTAGCCACATCACATATTAATTGGCTTGTAGTGCTATGGATACTGAATTCCTGTAGCCTGTGCACATGCGCCATCTCTTAATGGCTGTGTATTAATCAAAGTCAAGTCAGAAATCTTCCCATTTTTTTTAACAATCTTTCCAATCAATTCTACATCACCATTACAGGTTAAAACTAATCCCTTGTACTCTCAATCAGCCACACAGTGAACATTCAGAGTTCATATCACAAGTGTTTTTTTTTTTTTTTGTTAGATTAGTTAGTCAGGGAGAGAAGGCAAGCACATTAGGAGAGGAGTATGGCAAGCTGACAAGGAGCCAGTTTGCTGAGATGTACCAGGCTAAAAGGACTGGCGCATGCCAACCTGACTAAAGCAGACATGATTGCAGCTTTAGTCACAGCTGCATCACAAAATAGCAACCAGGAGGACAATCAGACTGGCGGTGGAGTTTTACAACTCTCAGAGAATGTACAGCTCAACCTTTCCACAGAGGACTTAAAAATCTGTCTGGAGTTAAAGAGACTTGAGTTGGGAGCCAAGTGTTTGGAAATAGAAACAGCAGAGAGACTGAGATATCTTGAGGCTGAGGAAAATGAGAAATTGCAACACCTGGAAGCTGAGGAGAATGAGAGGTAGAGGCAACATGAAAAGGAGATGCTAACTCTTCACCAGAGTCATAGAGGTAATGGGGAAGGGAGTAATCGAACCCCAGAAGCAACAAAGGTCAGTAAATTTCTTCCACAATTTACAGAGGGAGATAATTTTGATAGTTTCATTCATATGTTTGAGAGGGTAGGTAAACAGTATAATGTTGACCAAGGGCTCTGGGTACGGTTCCTGACCCCCTTACTCCATGGTAAAGCTGTAGCTGTTCTTTCTCAATTGTCTGATACTGATTGTTTAAATTATAATGTTGTAAAGAACTGTTTGCTAGAATTTATTAAGTTAACACCTGAAGCTTATGGAAAAAAGTTTCATGAGCATAGACGCAAGGCAGATGAAAGTGTGTGTGAATATGTTGCTGATCTAAGCACTTAATTTTCATAGGTGGGTGAGTGGATCTCAGGTCACCACTTCTGAAGGGTTGGTAGACCTTTTGGTGAGGGAACAAGCCCTTAACACTTTGCCTGAGAACATGAGAATCTGGTTAGCTGATAGACAATGCACTACTGTAGATGAGTTGGGGAAGAAGGGAGACCTATACCTAGCAAGCAGGGCATCACTGCACAGGAAATGGGCACCCCAGTGCTACTCATGGGTCTAAGGGAAGCCAGGGTGGGCAGCCCAGACTGCCCCAACAGAGTCCATCAGTAGCAGTGGAAGCCACTAGTCCAGGTACATGTCCAGGACCAAGGATTAAATGTTTTAAATGCAGCCAGTGGGGCCATGTAGCATATAGATGTCCACTGAGGCAAGGTGAGGAACAAAAGGTGGGAGAGCCAGTAAGTGGGAGTTACAAAATGTAGGTTGTCTTGAGACAACAAGGGTACCAAACTACCACCCTGCAGATGTCCTGATAGGGAAGGATTTTGATAATACAGTACCATGTGTTCATGCAGTTACACGCAGTCAGGCTTGGAGAGAAGCAGAACAGTCTGGTAGCCTGAGAGAGACCCAGGCAGACTGCACACTTGCAGCCAGGACTGTGGAGGTGGTTACTTCAGGGAGGGAGCTACCCTGCAGAAGTGAGACTGAAGGTGAAAAGTTGTTTTCCTCCTTGAAAACTGTTAATTTTTTTTTGTTGTGTTCCTGGTTTGTGTGGATGGTTGTAGTGGAATATGTCTGTCAATACTACCAGTGAACAGTCTTCTTCGGGAGGCAACAGTAGTCAATCCCAAAATGGTGGTGACTTTTCTGCATTATTAATACAAGTGAGTCAAGTTAACCAATTTGGCACATAATATCAACAGCATGAACTCAACATCCAATGCTTCAGCATCAGACACATTGGGTTTACCTCTCACCCAACTTCCCAACAGACAAGGTAACAGAATAAATTTGCCTCATGACTCCAATGGTACACACCATGACTGGAAAACAAACTGCTTTACTTTCAACATGGGCATAATATCAGTACTGTTACCAGTAGAGTTAATTATACCTTAGCCGAACAGCTGAAATTTTTTGAGAATGCTTTATTTAAATATAAACAATTACAGCTTGATAACAGTTACCTACTCAAAAATATCGAGTTATCACAGGTACCTAATGGGTTACGGCTTTGGCGTTACCCTAATGGAGTGGCAGGTAATAATGAATTCATCTCAGAACTCCACATTTTATTTGATAAAGCAGGTCATGATCTTATGCGTTTAATGGTTAAGTATTATACTAAATGCTTGGAGCAACTTGAAGTGGAGACAGAGAAATTTAATGACAATATTCGCTCTGATTTGCAGTTTGACCATTATGTTACAAACTATGAAGATATATTTTCCTGTATGAATAATTACTGTTCTAAGAATTTTGAACGTAAAACCAATAAACTAAAATGGGACATTGAGGCATATGCACAGGGGAGAGCTTATCCAAAGCCTCCCGGTTCTCATGACAACGATTCACCAAGAACCAATAATAACTTCCATTTCGATCGTGAGCCAGGAGAAATCACCTCTGATGTCACAAATGAGGCAGCCGCTTTAGAGGGGGTGGGTTGAGGAGGTTAGAATGCCTACAAAACAGGTGGAACCATTTGCCCTCCTGGAAACAACAATACACTCACGAGAATCATCAACAGCAGGGTGCACGGCCGAAAAAAATGAGCAGTTACTACTGAAAGTAACTAATGGTGTCAGTTCTTCTCCATCTGATGAAAATTTGTCTCAGGATTTATTTACTTTGAGTCCTTCAGGTGAGTTCTATGAATTTAATGCAGACATTCCAACATTTGTGGAGCATTCACACGAGGAAGGCGAACTATCAGTAAAGGAACTATTTGATACTTCATTTGAGGATATTCCTACAGCGTTATCGATCATCAAAAATTAATCTGGGGACTTTAAAGTATACAATTATTCCAATAAGACTTTAAGTATTGGTCATGCTAGTATTTTATCTAAAGGCTGGACATTTGTGCCTGCCAGTCGGGCTGACTTGGTGAACAATCTGAGTGACTTGAAAATGTATACTCATGGATTCAAAGATGGCCGCCGTTCTTTAAACACTGCAAAACTACAGCTCTCCAGATATCAGAAACAAAAATCAACCCTGTGGATATATCACAAGATTTTATATGCTAATTGGCAGCAATAACTAAAGTACTAACATCTATCTTCGCTTCTGAGAAGGAAAAATAGAGAAAAAATATTTTCTAACAGCAGGATTGGAATTGATGGTCAGCCTGACTCTGAACAGAGCAACAAACAAAGGAAATACATATCTCTCAGCTGAAACCTTACATCTGGTATAAATACGTTTACAGTGTATCAAAATGTCAAAAGAAGACAAAACTATGGAAATCACAACTTCTAAAACTAAACTATCTGCCTTGCAATCTCCTTAAAAAGAAGCTTTTTTTTAAAAGACAGAAAACAGTTACACAAAAGGAGACTGTAAAAACAGGAATAACAAACAAACCAGACCAACTGGTCATCATGGAGGAAATTAAATCAGCACTGTTACCTATTCAAGAAGCCTTAAAAGATTTATCAACACAAATGCTTATGTTTAGTGCCACATGTAATCAGATTTTGGAAAGGATGGATAAATCAGAAACCAGAATAGCTGAAAGTAAGGATAAAATAATTATGCTTACGAAAAAAACAGACTCTCATGATGCAAACATCCAAACCATGCAAAATAAAATTTTAGACCTGGAAGCAAGATCCAGACGGAATAATATAATAACCGGAGGAATTCCAGAAACAATTCAGTACAATGATCTGAATGCTACCATAATGCAAATACTCGAAACACTGTTCAAGGGCTCTGATAGTGTTAAACAGATTGTTATAGAAAGAGCACATAGAGCTATCAGAGAATCATTTGCTTCAAATGCACCTAGACCAGTCTACATCAAAATTCTGAATTATCAAGATGCTAGCAAAATACTGCTAACTATTAAAAAGAATGATGGATCTATCATCTGGCAAAATAACAAAATTTCCATGACACAGGACTTACCAATACAAATAAGACAATCCAGGCAAATGCTAGCTCCATACTGCAAGTTTTTGATTGAAAAAAACATCAGATTTCAAATGAAGTATCCAAATACTTTAATTTTCACAGTGGATGGTATTAAATATTCAATAAACACTAAAAAAGAAGCAAAACCTACCTTTTTGAAGCTTTTCAAAGCACTGCCACCTTCAGAAGTTTGATCAAAGCATCCAGGTCTTCTTTCAGCATCAGACAGACTGGGACTCCATAACTATGATGATCCGAGGCTTTATAACTCTTTGTTTGTTCTTTTTTTTCTACCAGGCCCTGGGAAACTCGTGATTACATCCTTATCTCGAAATTCCAGCGTGTTCACGACGTTTTTCCGAAGATTTATGGCTCCTACAAGTGTAAACAAGCCACGAGGTAACAGGAAGTCCTTTGGAGGATGCAGGGGGACTGATTTCAACGTAGCGCATCCAAGAGGTCTGTCCGCGAAATGGTTCCCCCATCGCGAATTTGAAATGAAGAAAACAAGCTCAGCAAGCAAGAAGGACTATAGAGAAGCTGTAGAAACTGTTTGGAATTAAAAACAAAGCTTCCTGGACTTATTTGGAGGGTAAATGGCTTCTGTATGGTATAAGGAAATGTACAGCTGTACAGGTAGGATATGCTATTGTAATGGGTTGGTTAAAATAGAAGGGTATTGCATTGTATAGTGATAGAATCTGGTAATTATGTCTCTATTTCTTTTTTTTCTTCTTCTTCTTTCTTCCTAGATAGGATTTTTTTTTTTCTTTTGTTCTTTCACTTTTAATTAGGAAAATGTATGTGTATGCTCTGTTCAATAAAATAACAGGATGATGTTAGTATAATCAATGTTATGAAAGACTGTGAACTTGAAATGTTTAAAATGTTACATTTAGGTTATCCTTCTCTTTAGTATGTTTAAATATATTTTATAGGGATACAATTATTTAGTCAAATGCTTTGTGTAGTACAGTTGTTATTGTTACTTAGAGTATGTTACAAGTTTTAGCAGACTGTTACCTTTGGAGAAGGACAACTACCTAAAACAGTTAGAACACTTAAACAAAAATAACCTTAGGACTGTATTGTTATGTTTAACAACTGTTTCCTTTCTCTGGAATTAATAATTAATAGTGTATATGACAAGAAGTTAAAATGTATTATTCTCATTGCTGAGTATTAATATTGTGAGCTATTAGTTAAACAGGATTTTCACACAACAATTTGTAAATGTGTTTGACTATATTAAGTATGTCCAGAACTGTAGTTAGGTAATTAGTAGTGTTTATTAGGGAATGTTTGGATTAAGCTTTGTAGATTTAGAGATAGTGGTTGTAGGTTTTTTGCATAAGGTTTTTGAGTTAATTTGTAGAGTTAGAAATTTAGATAAACAGAGATATTCAAAGGATGTGAAAAACCTATGTACATCCTGGTCCAGAGGAATAGTGGATAAGCACTGGGCAGGGATGGGATGTCAGATTCGCTTCCAAATAATCTATGGTATGTTAATACACTGTAATCTAAGGTTGTCTCTCAATAGTAGGAATAGGACTACATTTTTGAAGAGCTACAGATGTGGATAATAGAATCTTGGAATGTTAAAGGACTCCAGAACATGAAAAAAAGGAATCTATTTTTACATTTGTTTTTCCAATCAAAAGCAGACATTATTTTATTGCAGGAAACTCATTTGACTAATGATCAGTGGGATATACTGAAGAATAAGAAATGGATTAGGGAGATAGTGGCGGCAGAAGGGACAACGAACAGTGCAGGAGTGGCAATTATAATTAAAAAATGATACCAAGAAAAAATATTAGATGTCAAAATAGATAAAGAGGGAAGATGGTGTTTGGTTCTGATATCTAAGTTCTATGATAAACCTGTATTACTCATGAATATATATGCCCCCTCTATTAATCAGCACCATTTTATAACTTCAGTTTACTCCATTTTACAACAATATAATAACTGTTATATATTAATGGGAGGTGACTGGAATTCGTATCAAGATCCCAAGTTGGACAAATTTGATTTATCCAAAGCTTTTAATAAACAGGCAATGATAGCATTGAAGGAATTTAAAACTGATTTTAAACTATACGACCCATTTAAACATGCACACACACAAAAGAAAGCAGAGAATTTTACTTTTTACTCAAGCTGCCATAAAATGGGGTCGAGAATTGATTTTTTTTTGATTTCGGAAGTATTGATATCTGCTGACCCATGTGTTTCTACCCAAGCCAGACAATTATCGGACCACTCAAAGATCACACTAACACTAAACAATAATAATATGAGTAATAGGAGACTTCGAGGATACAATTGGTCTTTAAATCCATATTTACTAAGGAAAGAGGATATATTGAAAGAAGTTAAAGAGACACTTGAACAGTTACTTCATAACTTTCTTAAAAACAGACATCCAGTTGATATAGAATGGGCTACAACCAAAGACCAAATAAGAGGGATTTTTCTTCAGAAAGCTACTTACTATAAAAAAATGCAAAATAAGGAACTATTAGACTTGGAAACCAAAATTAAGTCACTAGACCAGGAGTTAATGAGGAACTATAATAAACAAACAGAAATAGACTTATTAAAGTGTCAAAAAGAACTGTTTTTACTACACAATAGTAAACTCTCATTTTATGAACAGAGAAATTTAGTGAAATATGCAAATCATATTCAGACTCCCTCAAAAGCATTAGCACGCATTATTAACCAAGCGAAATCAACATTATTAATATCAGAAATAAACTATAATAATAGAACATATACTAATAAGGCAGATATCATGAATATTTTTGAAAAAAATATTTAATCAGGTATATGGTGATCAGCAGACAATTTTACCAGATAAAGTTAGGAAAGATTTCTTGCAGAAGATCATATTCCCAAATATTGATAATGAGTCCCATAGGGATTTAATTAAACCAATTTCAGCGGAGGAGGTAGCAGAGATAATTAAAAAGCTGAGACCACATAAAGCCCCAGGCCCGGATGGATTGACCTCTGAATTTTATAAAACTTTTAATGAGATTCTGAGTAAAATACTCTCACAGACATTTAATTATATAATTCAAAATAAAATTAATAATCCTCACTTTAATGCTTCTAAGACTATTTTGATACCGAAAGAAAAAAGTGACGCTAAAAACCCAGATAATTACAGACCCATTTCACTATTGAACATAGACATGAAAATTATGACATCCATCCTGGCAAATAGACTGAAAAAGGTCACAAATTTATTAATATCAGAGGAACAGGTGGGATTTATGGATGGGAGACAGACCACTGATAATACATTAACGCTTCACACATTAATTTCATATGCCAAGTACAAAAATCTCAATATTTATGCACTCATAATTGACGCACAGAAAGCATTTGACAGAGTTAACTTGTTATACCTATTTGATATGTTATCATACTTTAATATACCTTCGGATTTCATTCTAACATTAAGGAAAATATATAATAATGCATATACAAATATATTTATCAATCAAGAATGCTCTAAAAGAATACAAATTAAAAATGGTGCCCATTATCTCCTATTTTGTTTAATCTTTATTTGGAACCATTATTTTTACACATTAAACAAAATGTTTTTTACAATCCTCCAACACTATATGGTATGAAAATAAATATGGCTGCTTTCGCAGACGATTTAAATATATATTGTACCACACCAGTATCAGACACCGAGAAAATATTAAAAGCAATAGAAGACTTTGAGAAAATCTCTAATTATAAACTGAATTTTAAGAAATCCAAAATATTCCCATTAAAGACTCCTACACCTTTTTCATTGCTACCATTGATAGGACAAGTATTGATGGAAGAAAAAACAAAATATCTGGTATTGTATTTTCAACTGATAATACAGATTTTTTTATAAACAATGTTAAGTCAACTTGGGATCAGATAACATTGGACTTGAAAAGATGGAGTAAACTGAAACTACCAATGATGGCAAGAACTGCAATTATCAAAATGAATGTTCTTCCCAGAATATTATATATACTTAGAGCTACACAACTTAGAATCACGAGGACATTTTTTAAACAGCTTCATATAGGACTAGGGAGATTTCTTTGGGAACCTAGGAAAACGAGGATAACATATGAGAAACTGATGGCTCCAAAGAATAGAGGAGGTTTAGATTTACCAGATTTTGAAACTTATTACTTGATAATTAATGCCAACAGAATCTTAAGGGTGATTCACTTTGATAGAGGCAGTCTGAAATGGGCGCCAAAATGGCTGGTCTTAACCAACAGACATGTAACTAAAGTGGGAATTAACTGTAAAGCTCTACCCTTTCTGAATAGAGGAACACTTAGTAAATATGACTTAATGGAACATATTAAAAGTTATGTAACTTCAATTCAAAATCTTTTTACCTCATTAAACCTACTAAAATATATGATGGTGTTTCAACCATTTCACAAGAACCCAAATTTAGTAAGTGGGAATAAGTTGATAGACTTACAAAAATTCCCCCTAATAAAGGATTTAATTGTATTGGATCTCTACCCCTTTCTTGGGGTATCAGTTCACGATATTTTAAAAGAGAAAAGTCTTCCTATTTCCTATCTAATTATCATGAGACAACTTAAAGATCTGGCTATAAATTATTTTAATAACTTTGATTTTAATGAAGAGGAATTAAATATATGTCGTAATCTGTGGGAAGCTCTGATACAAGATAAAAAATATATAACTACTTCATATAAACTGATAAAAGAGATGAAATATAATAAACATATTCTTTTATCGAATTATTGGAGGGAAAAATTAATATTAGTTGACGACAGCAAGATCTTGGAAGCATTTAATCTAACATTAAAGTCTGTGTCCCTTCAGAAATTACTATTCACACAATTGATGATATTTAACAATGCCTACTATACTCGTCTTATTCTTCATAAATTTGACTCAAAGAACTCACCTAAATGTCCATATTGTACAGACCAGACAGCTGACTTGTTTCACATGTTTTGGAGTTGCAAATGCATTTTTAAACTTTGGAATTCATTAAAACTTCAATTACAGAAAATGGGATACCAGCATTCAACACTCTCTTGGGAATTTATGATCCTACATATTCCTCCAGATAACTTAGATAAATCAAAAAAGATCATAATCATGAATATTTGTTTATTAATGAAACTATACATAGCTTCAAACTGGTTGAACCCGACTCAGACATCTTGGGAAAATTTTAGAATATTAGCAATTAGACACATATTAGCGCATAAATTGTTAATCAATAACCATAAGAAAAGCATAAATAATATAAAAATATGGGAGCAAATCTTCAATATTGTGTTGGCCTAGGGGTTCTTATCCACTATTACTCAGGACACATATTTATAAGACTGATTCAATCTTAGATTTGACATAGATCGTAACAATAATACAGACTGTTGACTTTTTCATGTTGTATTTCTTTTTTAATAATTTGTATTAATATATAATGTTTATGTAACTTTTGGAAGCAATCATGTATATATTGTATATATTTATAGTGTGTAGTTATGTAATTGAAAAACAATAAAAGATGGATTATTGAAAAAAAGAAAATGTATACTCGTAAGCTGAATTTCAAAGTTTTATTCAATAATTAGAATGTGGTCCATAACAGTGGTTTATTTTGCCCCAGTTTATTTAATCCCCCTTTAAGCAATCATATTTACCATTTTGAATGGGTGTGTGAACATGAAATACATGACATATTGAAACATAAAAGCAAGGTTAAATATTGTAATGTATCTAGCAGGGAAAAACAGATTTTTACAGGAATTAACCAATGACCCTAGTATCAGGGTAATGAAACGACAAAGGGGGAGGGGAGGTAATAATGAAGGTTACTGATTATCAAAATCAAATGAATGGACTGCTTTTTGGAGATAAGTATTGTGAAGTATCCCATAATGAAATAAATGTTGCATTTCGAAATATAGATCTACTATTAATGGATATGTTATTGCAAGGTGAAATTTTGGAAAAAGATTATGATTTTATGCATAATGAAAGACCTGCACTGGCGAGTGTATTCGGTATACCTAAAATCCATAAATGCCTTAACAATCCACCTTTTAGGCCGATTGTGGATGGGTCTAGGTCTAAAATGTATTTTATAGCAGAGTGGATAAACCACCACATCAAGGGAGGGCTTATTAACAACATTAATATCTGCAAGGATTCCTGGCATTTTTTGTAGCTAGTCAATTCTTTACCATATAATGATTTAGGACTGTACATGATATATTTACTGTGATACCACAGGATATTGGCTTGCAGTGGTTTGAACAGAAGTTATTTAATAGTGAAAACTTAAGCAACACAAACATCAATGTATGTGTTTCCCTCATGGATGTAGTATTAAAAAAACAACATAATTTATTTTGTGGGACAAACATACAGGCAAACAGCAGGAGTTGCTATGGGGGCAGCCTGTGCCTGAAGTTTTGTTAATTACATCATGGCTCAATGGGAAAAGGATTACATTTTTTCTAGTACTTTTGCTGGATGCTGGTCTTTGTATATCAGATTTTTGGATGATGTGTTTATTTATACGATTGATTCAGTTGAAAGGTTAAAAGAATTGTTGTTGCATATCAACAATACTGTACATTTCCTGAAATTTTCATCACAATATGATAAACACAAAATTTCCTTTTCGGATGTGGAAATTGGGAAGTATTTTTCCAATAAATGTTTTTATTCCACTATCTAACACAAACCCACATTTTCTAACACATATTTACATTACTCCAGTTGGCATCCTAGGCACCAAAAAAAAAGCAGAGGTTAAAGGCCAACTTGTTCATATAGCAAGAATGGTGTCTAACACAGGAGTATTTTATATTGAGAGCAATAATGTATTAGATATGTTTAAAAAGAGAGGTTAGCCTGAACAATTTTTAATGGATATCCATAATGAAGTTGTCACTAAAAGGAATAATGAAGTAGATACACCCATTTTAAGAGGAACAAGTGAACCTAACATAGTACAGGTTGTTACACCAGTTCATCAGTTGAGTTTCTAAGAAATAGTTTTATTACTAGTTTTTCCTTAGATAGTCATTGTATAGTTGAATGTTTACGCAAAAAATGGAAAGTTTTTTTCAGGGATGTTGACCTCATTGATAAGGTGGGTGAAAAACCTGTGATAGTATACAAGAAAGGGAAATCCCTAAAAACCTGTTTGGAAAGAAAAATTGGTGATGTAAATAACAGGCAGAATATGGGCAACAAAAATTTAGTTGCCCATCTTGTCATTATGTGAATACCAATGACAAAATCAACATAAATCAAAAAGTTTATAATATCAAGGGAAATGTTTCTTGCAACACAGTAAATGTGGTATATTTGGCACAGTGTAACCAACGTCCTGCATTTTATGTTGGAAAGACCAACAGGCATTTCAAAAGATGAATATATGAACATCTTTTAGATATCAAAAATAAAAAATTGACCTCCACTGGCCCTTTACAGACATACTGAGAAACATGACACACATAATTTAAATTTTAATAATTGAACAGGTTACAAAAGATGCCCAGGGGTGGGTAATCGATGAACATCTTGATACAGCTGAATTAAGATGGCAGCTGTTGTTAAATGCCTGTAATTTTCCAGTCTTAAATGATTCCTGTTCCATCAGTTCCTTACTAAAATTAAAAATTTATCATATGAATTAGTTTTTATATATTTGACTGTAAGTGTCTATATGACCATGTATAACTAAATATATATATATAAGTATTTTAATAAGCATTTTAATCTGTTATGTAATTTTGATACTGGCTATTGGCTTGTTTTATAGATGTGATATGCTTTGTGGGGTATTTAAGGGTGTGGCTGTTATAATTCAGTGTTCTGATGAAGTACTGTTGAACAAAAGCGCTTAACAATAACATTTGTGGCTTTCAAGAAGTTGTTTTCCTCCTTAAAAACTGTTCATTTGTGTTTGCTGTGAGAATGAAGGTGAGCCACAGTTGCTTGTGGGTACTGATGTTCCCTTGGACAGAGAAACTGCAAGGGCAGAGGCAAGTAGTAGTACCCAGGCTGACAGTGAGGCACTGCTGTCAGAGGATGCCAGAATTCCTGTGGAAGGGGAGCTGAGATGGGTTCCAAAGAGAGATCTGAGACAGGCTCAGCTCACATGCCTTACATTGCAAGGCCTGAGGGAGGTAGCTAGTGAGGCACCTGATTCTCAAGAGAAGGGAGAATCTGCATACTGGAACAAAGGGTTATTGCATAGAGAGTGGACCCCTGAGGGAGGGCTAGAGGGCGACAGAATACAGTAGTTGGTAGTGCCCAGAGCCTACCGTCTGGTACTTCTAGCCATAGCCCATTATTTTCCATTTGCAGGTCATATGGGCATAAAACATACAAAGAGACGTGTTATTCAGAACTTCTATTAGCCTGGGATTTCCAGAGATGTAACAGGGTACTGCAGGACCTGTGAGCAGTGCCGAAATGTAGGCAAGGCAGGAGACAAGGTGAAAGCTCCTTTGATGCCTTTGCCTGTGATTGAGGAGCCATTTCACAGGGTAGCTATGGATATTGTGGGGCCTCTAAGTACCCCAAGTTCCACAGGGAAAAAGTATATCCTAGTGGTAGTAGGTTATGCTACCAGATACCCTGAGGCAGTGGCTCTGTCCTCTATTGAGGCAGAAAAGGTGGCAAATGCTTTGTTTGAGATTTTCAACAGGGTAGGTTTCCCAAAAGAAATACTGACTGACAAAGGTGCCTATTTCATGTCAGACCTGCTGGCTTGTCTATGGAAGCAATGTGGGATGAAGCACCTAAATACCACCCCCTACCATCACCAGACTAATGGCCTTGTTGAGAGGTTAAACTCTACACTCAAGATGATGCTACAGACATTTGCAGACCAGTTTAAGAGGGAGTGGGAAAAATATTTGCTCCATCTGGTATTTGCTTACAGAGAGATTCCCCGGGAATCCACAAGTTTTTCACTCTTTGAGTAGTTGTATGGCCATAGGGTGAGGGGACCTCTAAATTTGATTCTAGATAAGTGGGAGGGTGAGTGTGAATCCCACAAGGAGTCTGTTGTGGCATATGTCCTAAATATCAAGACTAGGCTCAGGGAAGTCACGGGTTTGGCCCAGGAGAACATGGCAGAAGTTCAACAGCAGAAAAAGGTGTGGTATGATAGGAATGCTCAAGCTAGAGAGTATGCAGTAGGCCAGCAGGTAATGGTTCTCATTCCTGATAGACACAACAAGCTGCAGGCAGCCTGGGAAGAACCCCACAAGGTGGTAAGGAAGGTCAGTGATGTTAACTATATGGTAGAACTGTTAGGCAGGAGGCAAGGGTACAAATTGTACCATGTTAACATGATGAAACCTTACCATGATAGGCAGGACCTTGTGCTGAGTATTTGCAGTGGATTTCAGGAGGAGTCTGAAGGGGATCTGGTGAATGATCTCCTCAGTGTGGATCGGACTGACACCCCAGTGGAAGGGGTAGTAATGTCCCAGCAGTTATCCCCTACCAAGGGTCAAGAAATCCGAGCAGTGTTACAGGTGTTTGGGGACATGTTCACTGGGAAACCAGGGTGCACCCACCTGGTGCAGCACCAGGTGGATACAGGATTCCAAAGGCCTAATAAGCAGGCCCCTTATAGGGTGCCTGAGAGAGTCAAACATACTCTGAAGGAGGTGATACAGGAAATGTTGGAACTAGGGGTACTTCAGGAGTCCAGCTGTCCCTGCGCCTCCTCACTGGTGCTGGTGCAAAAGAAGGATGTTAGCACCAGGTTCTGTGTGGGCAACAGGAAATTAAATAGTCACACAGAGTCAAATGCTTACCCTATGCCAAGGATGGATGAAGCCCTAGAGCCGCTGGGTGGGGCTAAGTGTCTTACCACCATTGATCTTACCAAGGGTTATGGGCAGGTGCCCTTGACTCACAGTGCTAGAGAGAGGTAAGCCGTTATGACTCTTTTTGGCTTGTATGAGTTCACAAAGATGCCCTTTGGGATGAAAAATGCCCAAGCGACTTTCCAGAGACTGGTAGATCGTATGTTAGCTGGAGCAGGAGATTTTGCCCTTGCTTACCTAGATGATATTGCTATATACAGCCATTCCTGGCAAGAGCACCTTCAGCATGTCAAGGAGGTGCTGGGCAGACTACAGAGGGCAGGGTTGACCATTAAGTCCAACAGATGTTAGGTGGTATGGCAGAGGTCTCCTACCTGGGACATAGAGTGGGGAGTGGTAAGATCAAGCCAGGATCCTGCCAAAGTGGAAGCCATTCAGAGATGCCCTGCCCCTGTTAGCAAAAAGCAGGTGAGGGCATTTAGAGGGACAGCAGGGTACTACAGACAGTTTGTCTCCAGTTATAGTATCATAGCTGCTCCCCTCACAGACCTGATGAGGAAAAACAGGCCAGATATGGTAGCGTGGACCCCAGCATGTGAGCAGGCATTCCAGAAGCTTAAAGAAGCTTTGGGACAACCCCTGTGTTAGCCAGTCCAGATTACAGCAAATAATTTGTTGTGCAGGTGGATGCTTCAAACCATCAGCAGAAATGTGTATAAACTACATACCTGTGCAGAGGTGTGTTTTAATGGTAGAAGATGGAACATATAGAATTAACTTGCAAAACATCAATAAAATAAATTGAAATTGTTTACAGTGTGCTACAAAAATTTAGTTTCAAGGCAGCAAGGAGAAATTATATCTTGAGATAAGAGTTTCTTTCTATTGTCTTGAAATAGATATAATTACTAGGTTTAAAAAGTAAAAGTGTTTAACTGTTTTACGACTTCCAGTTCTAGGCAAACTTCTGAGAGATATGTACTTCTCACACAGAGATGCTAACAATTCTGTTGGTATCTGTTAGCCTGGAAACTGAAGACAGGTGACAAATCGTGATGTCATCCAGCTGACCCAGTAGTAATGTTTTGATATTAATTTGGGAAATGTCTCAGAGACTGCTCATTTTGTATTTGTGTTGGGCCTAGAAACATCCCACTCATCAGCACTTCTGCCTGCGTCTTGCTAATAGTAAGTATCTAGGAAAAAGTGATTTCTCTTAGCTATAGATAGGAATACAGCAAAGATTAGTTTAGATGTTTTCTGTATTTATTTGAGACTGTCCTGCAATGTTGTTTTAAAATATTTCCTGTGATTCTGAACTCTGTAGTCACTGTGTTGAGTTATTGAGTGTTGTCTTGTTCTTTTATTACTTATTGTTAAATATATTTAAACCTTTTAATTGTAGCTGGTTTGTTTAGAAATATTTAAGCTCTTAGTGCGCTTGCATATGTATTTGTTGATACTGTATATGCCACTCCAATAACCTTGGCCTTGGTCACACTTACCATTTGGATAATAGTAACATCACACAGTAGGAATGGTCACCCTTTGTAAAGGGCCTTTTAGTAGCTGATAAAGAGCTGGTTGGTGGCAGTGATAACTACCTTTTAGTCTGGTCAGAAGGGGGCATAGCTATTAAACCTGTGCCAGCCTTTCCTAGGAGAGAGTGAGTGTGTGTGTGTGTGTGTGTGTGTGTGTGTGTGTGTGTGTGTGTGTGTGTGTGTGTGGGTGTGTGGGTGTGTGTGTGCGCATGTGTGTGTTTCTATATAAATCAGATCTCAAAGTGTGTGTGTATATAAATGTATATATATATATATATATATATATATATATATATATATATATATATATATATATATATATTAAAAATACATCCCTTATTCACTCCATATTTGAAAATTTAACATCCTAGCATTTTAGAACACTAGATGAGTGTC
The DNA here is from genome assembly GCF_019279795.1 of Protopterus annectens. Lineage (NCBI taxonomy): Eukaryota > Metazoa > Chordata > Ceratodontiformes > Protopteridae > Protopterus > Protopterus annectens. The sequence continues at coordinate 46,985,017 of NC_056730.1, read as the reverse complement.
CATTAGTAAACATTAAAAACATGGTAGTGTTATTAATATAATAAAAAACTCCATCAATTTCTCCTTTGTTTCCTTCCAAAAAATTATGTGAACTTACTTTATGCGAGAGGTGAAGTGTGTGTGCTGACAACCTGTTTGATATTTGTTGTTATGTGAGAGAATTGACTCAAATTTCATAGTGTAATTACATCTCTCAAGTCATTCACCCCAACATGGACTATGACAGAGTCATAACTGTACTTGTTGAGTGACTTGAGTGCCTGCATGACTTTATATATATATATATATATATATATATATATATATATATATATATATATATATATATATATATATATATATATATATATATATATATATATATATATATATATATATATAGATATATTAACAAGAAATATTGTGTTAAATTGCATGCATGATTTGATGAATTCTGGCACCTAACAGGCTGCTGACTGTGACTTTCTCTTTGTCCAACCTGGTGAGAGGGACATCTGTGTGTCTCACTATGGATCCGCCTACTCTATGACTAAGACATTAGGTTCTGAGATGTTTTTTTTCTAAATGGGCTTCTTTGCTGTAACACTTGTCTATGTGTTATTATTTACAGTGGTTACTATCTGTATAGTGGTGTGTGCAAGTGGTTTACATTTGTGAGGTCTCTGATCTTTTGGTGGGCTTCTAGTGAGTAACTCTGCATATTTAGGTTTATGTGTTGTGACCTTATTTTGTGTGAGAGGTGAAATTGGTGTGCTGACAACCTGTTTGATGTTTGTTGTTATGTGAGAGAATTGACTCCAATTTCATAGTGCAATTAGATATCTCACATAGGGTATTTGTTTGTTTCAGGAGTAAGTGGTTACTACATTGCCTCAGGATATCCATGTCAATCAGGCTGGCCAGAGGAGTGATGGGAAACTACCCATCCATTATAGTTTTTTTTGTGCTAGCACTAACAAAGAGGCTTTTTCTAGTGATGACTAGGGATGATAATTGTGACAATCATGCTCAGTGTGCAGCTGAGTTGCCCATACAGCAGTATGGAACCATGGGAGGGTTCCACTGACAGATGTCTAGGGAAAAATTGTGTTTCAAGCTGTTTGTGCCTGTACAGGGCACCATTACTCCCACTGCATAGTGCCCGGCAATGCTCAAATGTGAGGCTTAAAGGCAAAAATAAACACTTTTAAGCTAATTTAATCTACAGTCACAGAAGTGCGATATAGAAAGACTTTCTGAGTACAGTTTTCAAGGATTTGTGATCTGATTCTTCTAATCTTAAGCTAATCTACCAATAGGAAAGTACACAATGAAACTTCCTCAAGCAATCCCTAGCGCAGACAATGCTGGGTCTACACTCTTCCTCTAGAAGGGTGCAGGAGAACCCTTCTTAATGTAAGATCTCTTGTTTAGTGCTCAAGTTTATCTAGAATGTAGACTATGGTACCTAGGCTGACATTACAGTCAAAATCACGTGCAGAAAACAATACAGTCACAAACAGTAAAAAGCAGAAATAAGGCAGCAATTAGTTAAAATATGGATTAAAAACTGCAGTCAAGAATCAATTTAAGCAATGGAAAACGTGAGATGTGCAGCCTAGATAATTTAAGTGTCTATCTCTCACCTAGAACAAAACACCAGGCTAAACAGATTTTTTAAAACAGAAAAAAAATGGAGCAGGTAAAACAGAAAGCACCTCTATCAGCAAGTCATGGACAAAAAAAAATAGGCTTACTTTCTGCATCCAGCAGGGAATCACCAGCATTGCTTTAGTTTATGTATTCTTGAAATCTTTTTAGAAAAGACAAAGGCCCAGCAACTCACTCTGTATTTGAGTATCACTCAAGAAACAATTTAATCAATGAAAAAAACGTGAAATGTGCAGCCTAGATAATTTAAGTGTCTGTCTTCCACATAGAACAAAATCATCAAGCAGATTTTGTAAAACAGAAAACAAAATGGAGCAGGTAAAACAGAAAGCAGCTCTATCAAGTCACAAAGAAATGTAGGTGTATTTTCCTCACCAAGCAGAGAATCACCAAAAGTGCTTTAGTTTATGTAGGCTTGAAATCTTTTTAGAAAAGACCTTCACAAGTGGTGGCTTTTTGTTCTGGTAGTTGAGAAAGTGTTAAGGCATGGTTTGTTGTGGATTTTGGGGGAGTAAGGCTGGAAATGAATTTGTCTTCTGACAGGTTGGCTATATTGCCAAATTCTGTGAATGTGGCACCATTAACCACTAATTCAGCACATTGATGTGTGCTACCCTTGAGATTTCTGATACAGCTAAAGAAGGTCTTATGATTATCTTCATGTTTAGCCTTATTATTTGCCTCTGCAGTTTGGTGAGAGAGATTTTTTGCCTTTATGGGAATTACCATCCCTGATTTTTGTCATAATTCCTTTCCTTTTGTTGTATATCCAGCTTAATTTGGAATGCCACCAGGCCGATATGTTTTGGGGGATAGTTCTGGGCTTATTTCTGGTAGGTAGAGCAGCTCTGTGCAAACCCTCAGATGGTTATACAGAGTTTGTAAGAGCACTTCAGTGTAGACTGCTGTGTTCCTAAGGTTTGGAGGGGCATTGAACTTTGACAAATCATCACTTAATAAAAAAGTAGTTTGTCTTGGAATATTTCCTAACTGTTACTCGTTTTAGCGGGGTTACAGAGTTGATTTTTATTTCAAAGCTTACCTTACCAGGGAGGACAAGACACTGGGAGGGGGGGTGTAGTGTCTCCCATATTTGTGATTATGAGGTACAGTATGTGGGCCCTTGACTGGGTGTATTCACTATTTGGTCATGGGTGTTTGCATTTATGAAGTCCAACAATCAATGTGCCTATAGATTTGAGGTCATGTAGGATTCCCAGTCTACAGAGGAGTAATTCAAATTTTCTATGTGGAGGGTATTACTTTGGATGGTAAGTGTCTCCAGTAGGTCCAAGTTTGTCATGTCAGCTTCTTCTGACATGAAGGGTGACCTATAGCTGGTTAAGGTATGGTAAGGGATTTTGTCTATGGTGATCTGCACATGGATGGACTTGCCATAGAACATTTATACTTCCATGGGTCAAAGTTTATTTTCTCTTACAACATGAGAAATCCTTTGGACCTGATCCATTCAATCTGCCTTTGCAAGAGTAAAAATTTCCTTAGAGCAGAAAAACACATAAAAAGTGAATAGGTATAGCAGTCTTGGTATGAGCTAGTAAATATGACTAGAGGAACTGTAATATGAAAAGTAAACAGCGGTTGCTCATTTTAAATCATGTAAAAGAGATTTATACATTAAAATACAAGACAGGAAGAAAAGATTAATCTCCATGAGGTTTAAATTCTGTCTTATTTCTTTTAAACAACTGTCTACCAAATGACATGCAGATCATTGAAAAATAAAATTACTCATCTATGTAATATCTTTCATTTTTCAATAAAAGAAGTATTGATTTTCTAAACAAGTTTTAAGTGTTTGATTACTTTAACGTCTAAAATGATATTGTCTAGAGTTTGTGGTTCTTTTTTTCCTGAATTTAAGAAGTTTCATGCAGCCAATTCATTGCTCATGAAGTAACAGCTTTCCTTGTTGTTTAATATTTTCTTTTTGATGGGAGACATCTTATCCCCTAAAGCCAGAAAACTATTGCACCATACTACAATGATCTTTCTTATACACACACACACACACACACACACACACACACACACACACACACACACACACACACACACACACACATACGCACACACACACACATATATAGATATATATATATATATATATATATATATATATATATATCATTATGATCTGTGAAGCCTGGCTATAACCCTACATCCCAGACAAAGATATCCTTCCCCTGGATACAACATCCTAAGACGTGGCAGAACTCCAAAAACAGGTGTCGGTGCTGTTACCATGTTCTCTGACCACCTTAAACTAACCCCTCTTATTATCCCATCTCCTCCTCCCTCATCAGCTGAACTTTGTATTGCAAACTGCAAATTAAATAGTCACTCCTCTATCAACATAGCTGCAATCTACATTCCTCCAGGTGACATCACTGTTCTGGAAAATATCCTTTCTGTCCTCTGCAATCACCTTCCCAATAAAACAATACTCATGGGAGATGTTAACATAAACTGGTTAACCTTCTCCTGTGAATCCCCTTCCTCCTCCATTAATTTGCATGGCTTCACCCAACTACTATCCACAACCACCTATACTATTAAATTTTCTAGAAATTTCTCTCTTCTTGAGTGGATCCTAGTATCTCACCCCCAGAAATATCACTTCCCCGAAACTTTACCTGATTTGCTTAGTGACCATTGCCCTGTAAAAATCCTCCATTATACCCCACACATCTGCAGACCACACAAATTCAAAGCCTGTCGTAAACTAAACAACTTTGACTCCAACAAGTTAAACAGCCATCTCTCATCTATCAACTGGTCATTCCTATACCAGTTAACCCTAGATGAGGCTGTTCAAAAATTTAACAACAGATTCCTAAACATTCTCAACTCCCTACCCCCCATATGAACTGTTAGGATAAAGTCACACATATCCCCTGGCTATCTAACTCCACCCACTCCCTAATGGCCCAAAGGGATAAAGCCTGGAAGCTCTGGACCTAAACCAAATTCTGCTCCCATCTCCAACAGTATAAACAACTACATAACCTTGTTAAGAAAGCAGTCACCAGTGACAAGACAAACTATTATACCAACCCTCCCAAATAACCCAAGGAAATTCCAGCATACAGTTAGCCAAATCCTTCATCCTGGTAACCCCTCCTGCCCCCAACCCAGCCCCTTAAATACATCTATACAAACTGCTACCAACTTTAAGTCTTACTTTATAGATGTGATTAGCAAACTAATCAACTCTCCTAACTCCAGCACTGACACTACCCTACCCCCAACCCCCCTAAACCCTCTAACACCTCCTCAACCTTCTACCTAAAAACTGTATCCACCAACTATATTAAATCCTTACTACTTAAACTTAAACCTTGCTCCCCCTCAACAGACATCTCCCCAGCTCTTTCTCCAGAAAGCAGCCAACTCCCTCACCCTACCTATCTCTATCCTCATCAATCAGTCTATTACTGAAGCCAAAGTCCAAGCAGTTTGGAAAAAGTTCTACACCTTGCCCATTCATAAAGGAGGTAGTTCTACCAAACTGTCCAACTTTAGGCCCATTGCAATTCTATCACCTCTCTCTAAAATCTTGGAGAAATGTATACACAAACAAATCATACAATACCTTATACAAGAGAATCTAATAACCCCCACTCAACGTGGGTTTCACCCTGGTCATAACACCTCTACAGCCCTCATTTCCTTCATTAACACATCTCTTAAGCTAGAGACCAGAACAAACTGGTCTCTCACCTCTTTCTAGATCTCTCTAAAGCTTTTGACACTGTCTCTCCCCCCTCTCCTCTTAAATAAACTCTCTGAACTCAGCCTATCTGCCTCTACTATCTCCTGGTTCTCTAGCTACCTCAGCAACCATTTCCAGTCTGTAAAATGGCTCTCCGCTTTCTCTCCTGAACTCCCTATAAATGTGGGTGTTCCACAAGGCTCAATACTTTGCCCACTACTATTTAACATTTTCACCAATTAATTATTTCATGCTTCCCCACATTATTTATTTTATTTTATTTCAGTTTGATTACCAGGGAAGTCCACTGGGCCAAGAAGTGCCCATTTTCATTGGAGGCCTGGGGAGAAAAGCTCCACAAGCAATACAATGAAACATGGTTACATAAAGTTAATGGTAAAATACAAGAGTAAAGATTCATGCAGTCCATTCATTCATGAAAAGCTCCACAAGCAATACAATGAAACATGGTTACATAAAGTTAATGGTATAATACAAGAGTGAGATTCAAGCAGTCAGGAAATACATTTACATAAAATGTGCATAATGAGCAAGCATAATAAAGCAATACAGTGCAGAGTAAAATAACAAAAATACATAGATGTGCAAAAGTTTTTTTTTTTTTTTTTTTACAGACTGAAAAAAAGTTGGAGTCAAGAGAAAGTTAGAAAAGTCAGGAAAATCATGGAGGTAGAGAGGGCCAGGAAGTGGAGGGCTCAGGGAAAGAGATCCCTGGAAATTATATCTGGTGAGAGCAGGAACATTTCCATTTGGATGACAGGTATTTGAGAAGTAGGGTCTTGAAGGATTCGGAGTTAGGTATAGTCCTAAGAGAAGGAGGGAGAGAGTTCCATTTTTTACCTAGAGAGAAGGAGAGTAGAAGTTGGCCGGCAGGACATTTAGGTTTGTGGATGGAGATAAGGTTTTGGTGTTCAGATCTCAGAGATCTGTTTGGAGTGTATGGTGGAAGGATGTTTATTAAGGCAGGGCATGAGTCTGGGTAAAATATTAGTTTGTGAGCGGTGGTTAGTTGGAGATAGTCCAAGTGGTTGGGAAGTTCAAGCCAATTTAGAGATTTAAGGGTAAGGCAGTGGTGAGTTGAGGTTTTGGATTTGATTGCGAATTTAGAGATCTTATTATAGCAAGTTTCAAGTTTTGAGATGTTGGAAATAGACAGATTGGTTAGAAGAGGGGCTCCATAAAGAAGATAGGGTAGAAGGTATGTAATTGCCAGGGTGTGCCTAGAGGAGTTGGAAAGAAATTGGTTGTTTCTGTAGATCATACCTAACTTTTGGTGGGTTTTCTTTATGTTTTGTTGAATGTGGAGATCGAATTTTAGGTGTTCGTCTATGGTAATGCCGAGTAGTTTAGCAGAAGGCACTACTTCTATAGCAGTGTTGGTTTGGCTGAGGACTTTGAAGGAATCTTTGTCAAAGGATGAGAAAGCTCTGGAAGGGGTAAAAATTAGAATTTTGGATTTATTAGAGTTGAGGGAGAGGTGGTTTTGGTGCATCCAGTTCTCTATGGTGGAAAAGGCTATTTGTGTTTTAGTCTGGAGTTCAGAAAAGTTAGAGGCAGCACAAGCTAAGGTGGAGTCATCAGCATATTGGATGACTGTGGTGTCAGGTATGACAGAGTGTAGATTATTTATAAAGATGTTGAAGAGCATGGGTCCGAGGATGGACCCCTGGGGAACACCGGTAGGTGTGGGCAAGAAGGAAGAGGTACAGTTCATCCATCTGACAGCTTGAGATCTTTCAGATAGGTAGCTGGAGAACCAAGAAAGAGTATGTGGAGAGAGATTAAGGTTGGCGAGATGAAAGAGTAGGTGTGTATGGGAGATGGTGTCAAAGGCTTTGGAAAGATCTAGTAGTACTGTGGATACAAGGAGTCCAGAGTCTCGGGCTCGGTTGACTGTTTCAAGGAAGGATAGTAAGGCAGTAATGGTGCTATGGCCGGGGTGGAAGCCATGTTGGGTGGAAGTAAGAAGGTAATCCTGTGTTAGGAAAGGTAAAAGCTGGTGGTGGACACATTTTTCTAGAACTTTAGATATTGGAGAGAGTAGGGCGATGGGGCGGAAATTAGAGATAGTGGTGTTTTTACCTCCTTTGTGGAGAGGTAGGATGTAGGCTGAACACCAGAGTTTGGGTACGTATGACTCATTTAAGGATATGTTTATCAGGATACTAATAGGGAGAGCAATACCTTCAGCTGCGCATTTGAGGAAGGAGGAGGGTATGTTGTCAGGGACATTGGAGCATGGTTTAAGATTAGATTAAGAGCCTTTTTATGAAGCTGGTTGAAACTGGTTTGAACTGGAAATTCAAGAGACATTTATTAAGGTTATTGGGTGTTGAGGAGAGGATGTTAGGTGGATTATGGTTTGGGAATGTTTTGGTTAGATTAGCTAGGGATTCTGTGAAGAAGGTGTTGAAGTGAGAACTCAATTTCTTGTCAGTTAAACTAGGGTCTGGGCAGGGATTATTTTTGGACCCTGGGTGTAGAAGGGAGTTAACTGATTTCCAAAATTGTTTTGGGTTCTTATTTTTGTTAGACTGCAGTTTACTATAGTAGTTTTTTTTTTGTCTAAAGTGATTAGTTTTTTTACTTGGTTGCGAAGTTGGGTGTATTGGAGGAAGGAAGAATGCAGTTTGTTTTTTTGATAATGCTTCCAGGCTTTGTCTCTGTGATGCATGATTTGTTTAGTATCTTTTGTCAGCCAAGGAGCAGAGTTAGTTTTGATTCGTTTGTTTCTTAGAGGGGCTAAGCAATTCAGAGTGTCTAGGAAAATAGAGTTGAAATGTTCTACAGCGTTGTCTAGGGGGAGAGTATTAAGGATTTGCCAGTTGATTAGTTTGAAGGTGTTCACCCATGCAGTATGCCGATGACTCCACAGTCATTACCATAGCCAATACCCTCTCTGACCCGCATATGACAACTCAGAACTCCTTCCTGTCTATCGAAAACTGGCTCAACAAGAACCAGCTAATCTTAAATCCAAAGAAGACCAAACTTCTTCTTTTCATCCCGAAAACTAGGAATCACCTAAAACTTTCTTTCTCCATCACTTCTCACAATATCACAGTGGAAACTCACACCAAACTACCTGGGGTCATCATTGATGACCAGCTGAAATTTTACCTGCATGTTCTCAGTAATATTAAGAAAACTTACTAAAAACCTGGCCTCCTTTATAGGAATAATAAATTATCTAGTAAAGCCAAATTAGTCCTATCCCACGCCTACTTACTCCCAACCCTTCTCTATGGCTCTCAAATTCTCACCAACATACAAACCACATTACTCTCTAAAGTAGAATCCACTTACAAGGAGGCCAAATTCGCTGCCAAACACCCCTACCATTCTTATCACCGTTCAGCTCTCGGGAAACTAAACTGGTTAGAACTTCCCCACATCCTTCTCCTCTCTTAGCTGCAGATAATTCACTCTATACTGCACCTGCCCTCCTTCTTTCCCAGTATTTCCAGTATCATCTCCCTTTACTCACCAACCAGAACACTTTGCAGCTCTGAGCAGCACCTCCTTTCAATATACAAGCCAAAAATCAAAATGGGAAAGAACCTATACAGCTATTCCTCAGCTAAGAACTGGAATAACCTTCCACTGGAGATTTGAAACATTAAGCCTAAACACAGGTCAGAATGGAGTAAAAAACATCTAAACACATGGCTATGTCTATGTAATCACCCCCCTGGTTGACTGTAGTCTTCTCTGTCCCCTGCCTCCCACCTTTCTTCTATACCTAATTCTCCCTCTTTATCCACTCATGTTTCCGTACATGTCTATTCACTACTTCTACCTCTCCTTTATTACCTGTATGATTTCTATTGACTTCAACAGTCCAAAAAGTTACTATACACTAGGCAGATATTCAGCTGAGCTAATGAGGAAGAGCATTGTATCGCAAATGGATTTTTTGCTCTGTATAGTATCAGGTGTACTCCGTAATCATTCTGATTCATAATATCTTTTTATTCTAACTAGTCAACTGGTATTCCTGGTAACTACATGTGGTAACAACATGTTTGTAGCCCTGTACTAGGTTTATGTAACATTGTAGGTATAATCTATGTAATAGCAACCGTAAATAACAATATGCAGCTATATGTTTGTAGCCTTGCACTATGCTTATGCAACTTGTTATTAAGATCGATATCTATGTTTATGTTTTATCTGGAGCTTTTCTCCATGGGTCTTTACTGAAAAAGGGTCTCAGCCCAGCTGGGCTAAACCGGTCAACAAATGTCAAATAAATAAATAAATATATAAACGTAAGCATGTATATGTAGACAGAGAGAGAGAGACAGACAGATCGATAGACAGACATAAAATTGCCACTTATGTACAAATCTTTTGAACTACTGATGTGTACTCGATTATTGTTAAATATGTAAACTTCAGATATCCTGTTCTAGAACTATAAACTTTCAGCATTCATCACACTTGTACTTGTTGTTTCTCTTAGTGTTATTATTTCAGGAATATTGGAATAGTATTCTCTACTTTTAAGACAGTCAGCTTCTCTGATATTGAAAAACAAAATAGAACTTGCTTACCATCATGCATGGTGCATAACAATGTCTTCTGTAATACTTAATTACAATTATAATTATTAATTATAATTATTATTAATTATAATTAATTCTGTAATTATCTCTTCTGTAATACCTTTGACATATAGTGTACTACAGATGGCACCACTCTGTGCTGCTTTTACTATTTGAGTTAAAGTGACTGGATAAAATTGTTTGTGATCCATGTACCATCTCAAGCATTTGTTTTTCATTTGATTGAGAACTATTATTTTGTCTGCTTTGAGTATAAGTTTCGGTAAAAAAAACATTATTTACTACAATAGAAATGACTTATGTTTTTCTAAATGGCTTAATTTCTTTACATGTGATTTTTCCCTGCCTCATCCACTCTTTCATCTTTGCATAGTTACATTTCTAAGTCATTGTCAGTGCACCTCTGCCATTATTTTACCTTTTATTCTGTCAATGGTAACTATGGAAGTTCATAAAAACCGTACTTCTTCTTTGAAATTTGCACTGCTCAGTCTCCCTTCTATATGTAGTCCTTTACTTGCCCTATATCACTTTCTGATCGAACTACTGTAGCTAAAGTAACATCATCTACAATCTCAAAAGTACTTTATAGAAAGACTTTCTGAATAAACTTTTCAAGGATTTGTGATCTGATTCTTTTAGAACTTTTTTGCCATAACCTTATTCTTGATATTATCAGTTTCTTTTCTGTCTTGACCATGTCTCTGTTGACGATTTTGCAGCATGCTATGGTAATATCATAGCTCCATTGCTATTGCAAGACCTACTAGCAACACAGCTGATATTCCAATGATATTACTTTAATGTTGGATCATCTTTACATAGATGGTTGTTCATTCAAGAAATACTTTCCAGTTAATAGTTCTATTCCTGGTTACATCTTACTCCAACAACTTTGTAAAAGGCATGGTCATTTCAGATACCTTGGGTAAAAACTTTGTAAGAAAATACATAATTCATGGAAAGTTTTCTAATCTATGCTTGTCTCCTAGAATTGGCATTTGAACAACTGCGCAAATGTTTTGGATCATGTTTCAGACCTTCTGATGTTCAATTATGACTTGGTATTTTGGACTTGTCATTACGGTTTTATATCTGCTCTTAAATATAAAGTATGCTGCTAACCGTTTTAGCAGATGTGTCTCTTTTTATGTTATTCTTATGTTTGACTCCATACAAACCAAGGATCAGTTATGTTCACAACACCTTCCAGGCATTCAATTAATTGTTCAATAGATGATAAAATGCCAAATGAAAGTTTAAGGAATCTGTAACTTACTAGCAGTATACTAAGTGTGCACAATTTTAAACTTTGCTCATGTGGGATTATATGCCAGAAACTATGGTCTTCTTGTAGTGCTGATAAAAACAGCATCTAGCATTCTTGAGACTGACTATTCATCTGTAACCTCTCTCCAATTTCTTTATTCAGATCATGTGGTTCAATACAAATTAAAATTGTGTATTTATTTATAACAATAACCATACAGTTCATTCATTATGTAGATTTCAGTTGATTCTTAATAATATCAAGGGTCTCTATTTCATTTTCAGTTGACACTTGCTTCTGATTGCTAGCTTTTATTTTATGTGACATTCTCTTAAACACTTTTCTGACCTACTAAAAACAATTTAATCATGCAGGCTAGCATTGCTGTGGCTTTGCAGAGCCTCTGGCATGTCTATATGACATAGCATGTGAGTCTCAGTAACTCAATAGAAGCAGTTGCTTTTGATGTTGCAAAATCATAAGACTGAGGGTTTCACTGTCAGTCAAGGTACTTGAAGTCATTTTCCAGTACTGATACTGCTGCAGTGCAGTGTATGGGGCTGGGTGTTCTACACTCCTGTGAATGCCACAACTTGGATGGGCTGTTAAACTGAGGCCTGCCTCATCTTCCTTAGTTGTTGTTAACTAATATGGATGCAAAAATCTCATGACACTTGAAAGAAGTAAGGTAAGTTTTCCTATGTCGAGGGCAAATTTAATTTATTCAGTGTGAATAACACCTCTAGTATTCCCTTGAGAAGAGATCATTGGCAGTGTGGGACTAAACTATTCAACAAACTGTATATAAATTAATAAATAAATAAACAATGATAGGAAGATTGATTCTGAAAACATTAATTTCATGCTTTTACACTATTCTTCCTTTCCCACTTTTTATAAGCAACACAAGTAATTATTACACAACATTATTTATGTGTATCTGTGTTAAAGGGATTCTGCATTTCTCAGTTTTGTTCTTATATACCAGCAGTTTCTTATATAACTGCACCACTCAGTAGTCAGGAAATGTTAATAACAGAGCTCTCCCTTCATAGCCAGCTACTCCCAACTGTTTAAAAGTATTTTCCAATGCAATATTGCATTCTGCACCTGTATCTATTTTACCTTTCAATATTTCTTTCCAAAGGCTGGCCTTGCAGTGCAGTCCATTTCCTGATTTCATCGTGTCAAGTCATTTCACTTAAACATTAGCCACAACTAATAAATACACTGTTGTATTTCTGTTAAACAACATACACATTCTTTTGATCACACTTGTTTTTATTATATGGGAGTTTGTGAAATGTCATTTTCTGTACAAATTCTGCAGCTCGGTTAAATGTAGTGCAGCTGTTCCTCTCATAGCTGTAATCAAACCTACTGTCTTTCTCAGATCCATTACTCTTTTGATGCTTCCTACCTTTATTTGTTACATTCACCTTAACAAATAACATGGACTGTTTTCACCAGATGATGCTTATAAATTTGTAGTAAAAGGTTGACTTATTCTACATACTACTAAAAGGTAGGCGAGGGTGAACACAATGAGAGCCGGCAAAATAATGATAAAATAAACTAGCATTTATTAGTAAGCACTTTCGGTGGGGACCAGTGCCTCACCTTCATCAGACTAAAACAAAGTAGATATCAATTAACACTCATTATATAAGAAAAATGACCTGACGATCATTATATTAAAACCTTAATTAGTAAACTTAATCAATTCTTTGCCGGCTCTCATTGTGTTCACCCTCGCCTACCTTTTAGTAGTTTGTTTTTTTGTTTTTTCGTTTTTGGGATTTGTACAATATGGCGAGTAGAACCGGAGCAGTTTCGCAAAATTTGTTTACACAGGATGAAAACATCGATGGTAACCAGGACAATGCAACTGGAGACTTAACCACGTTAGTGCAATTGCTTTTGGGAAGGGTTGAAACATTAACCCAACGGGTCGAGGCATTTGGCCTGAATTCAACTAACGTTGTGAGGGGAAGTCTTGATGAAGTACCTAGTAGCAACCGGAACAATATTGGATCTGTCAATGGAACAACGAATCATCGTAACGTACCGACAACCAATATTTTGGAAGGTAATTTTGAACCAGCAGCATCACTTGCGCCAAATTTGCCAATAAATCAAGCAAGTGTTCTGCCATCTATGGGAACTTTTCTCAATAACAAATATTGTTTTAACATTGACAATGGTAATAATGTTCCTTCTGAGACAGTGGAACAACAGAGGGAGAGTTCCTTCTCTGACCAAATTAACACTATCGACACCAAGCTTTTTAGATGCAGGAAACTCCAACTGGAAGTTTCGTATTTACAGGAGTGTATAAGTAAAAAAATTATACCTAAGGGCTTGCGCCAATGGCGTTATCCAGCTGGACTAATGTATGACTCTCTATTTTTCAATCATTTGTTTAATCATTTCCTTTCCCTTAAATTATTCTAGATCTCATTAAATAATCAAACAAATTCATAGCCTATCTATCTATCTATCTATCTATCTATCTATCTATCTATCGATCTATCTAGTCAAGCAAGGCAACATATTTTAAATGCTGCAATAAAGGTAAAATTAAGGCACCAAAGCTACACACTAAAACTATCCACAATTACTTTTATTTAAAAGAACATAGGGTGAGCGCTTTCGCAACTCAATGTTGCTTCATCAGACAATACAAATGCAAACCATGCTGGGTTAAATACTTAGGCAATCAGGATCATTTCAAACATTTAAAGCAATATAGTCAACACAATTAAATACCACTAATGCACATCTCATAAAACCATATATAACAAAGTTAAAACCAAAATTAAATCTGTATAAAAGCACCATTGTTATTTGTGCTATAAATATTTTCCATATAAAATCTTCCTAACTATAACAATTTTATTATAAGGCTTAAAAAGTTAATGTTTAAGACATCTTGCTTTGAGGCAAGGGACTAATGAGGTACAGCCATTCAAACCTGCATATCTATCTGCGTTTAACTTAATAATCCATTTTTGTTCTGCCTCTTCTGTATAGTTCTCCACATCCCCACCTCTGTTGGTCCTTAATATCTGTTGTAGGACCAGAAATTTAAAACAATGAGTACCATTTGTATTTGAAATATGATCAGCCAGGGCATTAGATTGCTTCTGGTTCCGTATGTCTCTCACATGTTCTAATATTCTATCTTTAAAGGTTCTATTTGTTTTCCCTATATAATAAGCATGACACACTTGACAGAAACTAAAGTAAATAACATCTGTACTCTTACAGTCATAATATTTCTTAGTATGTAACTTAAAATGTTTCACTGGATGGATGTACTCATTTCTAGTATATATATATATATATATATATATATATATACTGACAGGCTGCACAATTCCTACATGGAAAAGTGCCTTGTCTGTTAGAAAAATTTCTCCAATAAGGTTTATGCTCTTTGTTACACAAATGTTGCTTCAATGACACATTATTTTTAAAACTAAAGTTTGGTGTATCACCAGTCATCGAAACAAGATGTGGTATCTCTTGTAGTAGGTGCCAGTTCTTCTTTATGATATCTGTATATTTATTGATATCACTGGCAAACCGAAAAACTACTCTGAATTTATACTTATCAGTATCAATATTTCCATTTGTTCTATTGTTAGTTCCATGTGAGCTCATGTAAGGTTTACATCTTGTTGATCTAACTTTCCATGCTTCAGCTATCACATTTGTGATTTCTGAGCTTGAATAACCTCTATTTTCAAACTCACTGTGTAATTTGTTTAAGGCACTTGCAGCCTCTTCATCATCATTGTGTAAACGTAAAGTTCTGAATACTTGTCCTTTAAGGACGTTTCTAGATATGTGTCTTGGATGCATACTAGATTTGTGGAGACAGGCATTGGTTCTAGTTGGTTTATAATAGATGCTAGTTTTTAACTTTTTTAAGTCAGTTTTAGTTACACTTACATCTAAAAAAATCAATAGATGTGTCAGAAAAAGTATAAGAAAATTTCAAAAAATCTGTGGTACTGTGTAAATAATCTACAAAGTTACTAACATTAGAACCATGTCCTTTCCACAAAATAAAAACGTCATCCACAAAACGTACACACCAGAGAAAAGAATCATAATAAGGATTCAAGACTGATAAAACATGTTCTTCTTCCCGTCTTACTAATGATAAATTGGCGTAAGTATTTGCACAGGAGGTGCCCATTGCCACGCCATTTATCTGTAGAAAGAACTCAACTTGGAAAGTCACAACATTATTTTCAAGTATGATTTCTAACAGACTACACACCAACATAATCTTATTTTAGATAAGTTTCCTATCTGTATTTAAAAATTCCCTTACTTTATCAATTCCCCATACATTTGGAATACTCGTAAATAGAGATTCAATATCCATCGTAAGAAATACAATTGCTTCATCATTATCAATAGTTTCCTTTCGGTCATATAGACGCTGTAAAAACATATTTGTATCTCTCGAAATAGTGTGACAATTATTCAAGAATTCATGTAAAATGCCTTCTACATAAATTGACAAAGGCTCAGTACACCAACCTGCACCTGATACAATGGGTCGCATAGGCGGGGCAGTGGTATGCTTATGAATCTTGGGTAGACCGTATATTCTGGGAATTAAAGGTTTCTGCACCAGAAAATAATTAAACAAAGATTCATCAATTAATCCTGTGATCAGTAGGTCGAATACTAAAAAAGACACCTTATCAATAATAGCAGTTACAGCTGCTTTTGTTAATGGTCGATAGATAAGATTATCTAATAATAAAACATTCATCTGAGTAACATACAAATCTTTATCCATTAAGACAATTTTGCCACCTTTATCTGCCTGCTTTATAACAACAGAGTGTAAATTCTGTAATTCTTCCAAAGCCCTGTATTCATACATACATATTAATGTATACAGAAAGATTATAAAAAGTGCAGCCATTTGAATTAGTAGTATTTATGTCTTTAAAAGCATGTTCACAAATATCTAAAAATCTTTGTATACCTGGGGGGGTAAAAGGTATAAATGTACTGGGTTTCTTATATACATTAGTATCTGCATCATTGTTTTTAGGAAACATGCATTTTAAGCTTAAATTTCTGCCAAGTAATTTTAAATCTGTTATCATTTCTGTTAAATCTGCCTTTCTGGCAGGAATAAAGGATAGACCCTTGTCAAGTAAGTTACACTGTTCATTAGTCAATGTAATAGAAGAAATATTTACAACAAGGTTATTTACATTCTCCTTTTCTTCGAGAAATGTACAGTTCTGTCCATATGGTGTTCCTTTGTTACATTCACCATAGTTGGATTGCTTCTTGCCCTGGCTCTGAATGGGAGTGCTGTTTTCAAAGAAAACTCTCCCACTTTCGAATTGTCTAAAAAAACGCTGCTATCTGTAGCGCTAGCTTGTATGCAACTTGTAGGACTCTTACCTGTATTGCTAGCGTTACTTCGTTCTTCATTCTGTTGTTTCTTGCTCCCAGTCAATGTAGATATATCTCCATTCGCAGCTGAAACATAGGAAGTAGCTCTAGAGACAGAGTTACTAATGTTAGCACTTTCTTTTCTATGTATAACTGTTGTTACCATATTGGCGCTCGGATTGCTAGCGCGAAAACCGGAAGTAGATGGTTGTGTATCAATATTCAATGTCCTACTATTCTCTACGTTCATAGTAGCAGGATTTTGAGTAATAGGTCTATTTATAGAGTCCCTCAGCCATGAAAATACATTATTTTTCTTGAAATCGAGTTTATCTCTGTTCAGTTTATTTAATTTGATATTTTGAAGTTTCCTTTCATAGGCACTAATGTTCTCATGTAGCTGGCCCATTTTATTCAAAGTAATGGCAGTAGAGAAAGTTGCAGATATCTTGTTCTCTAGAGCCATGATCTCTGGTTTTAGTTCAGTCTCAAATGGTGAAAAAAATTCTATAAGAAGCTCCATGTATTTGGAGCTAAAAGATAAATTCAACTCTTGCCACTTACGTAACAATTCAGGATAAGAATTCCCATATGTAGGCATATTTAGTATACGTAAGCCACGAGGAATTACTTTTGCTTCCAATGACACTTGCAGATGCAACCTCTGCCATTGTAGTCTTTTATATTTATATAGAAGGTTTTCCAACCCCCTATATTGCACCTGAAATTCAAGCATCTCTTCCATACCAGAGACAATGTCCATTACACTTGTCTGTGCTTCAGTATTCATTAATGGATTCCCTGGGACATCCAATAATTTCAAAAATCGAATGTGTTCATTTAAGGATTCTTGGTCGATGTCCATATCCATCTTTTGTTAAAAAAGCAGTGTGTCCTTGGCCGAATAAAACAAACAAACAAGTGTACAAACTGAACGGCTGCAGGTACACTAAGGTGCCAAGAGTACAGCAATAAAGGTAAAATTAAGGCACCAAAGCTACACACTAAAACTATCCACAATTACTTTTATTTAAAAGAACAGAGGGTGAGTGCTTTCGCAACTCAATGTTGCTTCATCAGACAATACAAATGCAAACCATGCTGGGTTAAATACTTAGGCAATCAGGATCATTTCAAACATTTGAAAACACAATGGTGCTTTTATACAGATTTAATTTTGGTTATAACTTTGTTATATATGGTTTTATGAGATGTGCATTAGTAGTATCTAATTGTGTTGACTATATTGCTTTAAATGTTTGAAATGATCCTGATTGCCTAAGTATTTAACCCAGCATGGTTTGCATTTGTATTGTCTGATGAAGCAACATTGAGTTGCGAAAGCACTCACCCTCTGTTCTTTTAAATAAAAGTAATTGTGGATAGTTTTAGTGTGTAGCTTTGGTGCCTTAATTTTACCTTTATTGCTGTACTCTTGGCACCTTAGTGTACCTGCAGCCGTTCAGTTTGTACACTTGTTTGTTTGTTTTATTCGGCCAAGGACACACTACTTTTTTAACAAAAGATGGATATGGACATCGACCAAGAATCCTTAAATGAACACATTCGATTTTTGAAATTATTGGATGTCCCAGGGAATCCATTAATGAATACTGAAGCACAGACAAGTGTAATGGACATTGTCTCTGGTATGGAAGAGATGCTTGAATTTCAGGTGCAATATAGGGGGTTGGAAAACCTTCTATATCAATATAAAAGACTACAATGGCAGAGGTTGCATCTGCAAGCGTCATTGGAAGCAAAAGTAATTCCTCGTGGCTTACGTATACTAAATATGCCTACATATGGAAATTCTTATCCTGAATTGTTACGTAAGTGGCAAGAGTTGAATTTATCTTTTAGCTCCAAATACATGGAGCTTCTTATAGAATTTTTTTCACCACTTGAGACTGAACTAAAACCAGAGATCATGGCTCTAGAGAACAAGATATCTGCAACTCTCTCTACTGCCATTACTCTGAATAAAATGGGCCAGCTACATGAGAACATTAGTGCCTATGAAAGAAAACTGCAAAATATTAAATTAAATAAACTGAACAGAGAGAAACTCGATTTCAAGAAAAATAATGTATTTTCATGGCTGAGGGACTCTATAAATAGACCTATTACTCAAAATCCTGCTACTACGAACATAGAGAATAGTAGGACATTGAATATTGATACACAACCATCTACTTCCGGTTTTCGCGCTAGCAATCCGAGCGCCAATATGGTAACAACAGTTATACATAGAAAAGAAAGTGCTAACATTAGTAACTCTGTCTCTAGAGCTACTTCCTATGTTTCAGCTGCGAATGGAGATATATCTACATTGACTGGGAGCAAGAAACAACAGAATGAAGAACGAAGTAACGCTAGCAATACAGGTAAGAGTCCTACAAGTTGCATACAAGCTAGCGCTACAGATAGCAGCGTTTTTTAGACACTCGAAGTGGGAGAGTTTTCTTTGAAAACAGCTCTCCCATTCAGAGCCAGGGCAAGAAGCAATCCAACTATGGTGAATGTAACAAAGGAACACCATATGGACAGAACTGTACATTTATCGAAGAAAAGGAGAATGTAAATAACCTTGTTGTAAATATTTCTTCTATTACATTGACTAATGAACAGAGTAACTTACTTGACAAGGGTCTATCAATAATCTATAAATACTTTTCCATGTAGGAATTGTGTAGCCTGTCAGTATATATATACTAGAAATGAGTACATCCATCCAGTGAAACATTTTAAGTTACATACTAAGAAATATTATGACTGTAAGAGTACAGATGTTATTTACTTTAGTTTCTGTCAAGTGTGTCATGCTTATTATATAGGGAAAACAAATAGAACCTTTAAAGATAGAATATTAGAACATGTGAGAGACATACAGAACCAGAAGCAATCTAATGCCGTGGCTGATCATATTTCAAATACAAATGGTACTCATTGTTTTAAATTTCTGGTCCTACAACAGATATTAAGGACCAACAGAGGTGGGGATGTGGAGAACTATACAGAAGAGGCAGAACAAAAATGGATTCTTAAGTTAAACGCAGATAGATATCCAGGTTTGAATGGCTGTACCTCATTAGTCCCTTGCCTCAAAGCAAGACGTCTTAAACATTAACTTTTTAAGCCTTATAATAAAATTGTTATAGTTAGGAAGATTTTATATGGAAAATATTTATAGCACAAATAACAATGGTGCTTTAATACAGATTTAATTTTGGTTTTAACTTTGTTATATATGGTTTTATCAGATGTGCATTAGTAGTATTTAATTGTGTTGACTATATTGCTTTAAATGTTTGAAATGATTCTGATTGCCTAAGTATTTAACCCAGCATGGTTTGCATTTGTATTGTCTGATGAAGCAACATTGAGTTGCAAAAGCGCTCACCCTCTGTTCTTTTAAATAAAAGTAATTGTGGATAGTTTTAGTGTGTAGCTTTGGTGCCTTAATTTTACCTTTATTGCTGTACTCTTGGCACCTTAGTGTACCTGCAGCCGGTTCAGTTTGTACACATTTTAAATGCTGCTTTGTTGACATAGTGACCTTCTTTTACGCGCATAATAAAATATTTTTGTGGAATGGGTTATCTTTATAGTCTCCCATGTACAGAACTACTTAGTTGTTAAGTACTGGCAAAAATATTTATGAAATAGGTCAAAACAGTTGTGTTTTGTATAAAAGATTTCAACACGACAGGCATTGCACATTATATGCCCTTAAATATTTCCATTTTAAAATACTTTTTTAATAAACATATCTGACTAATGCCACAAGAAGATTTCACTACCAAAAGAGAATTAATTTTTAAAAAAGTTTTGTAATATCCTGACATGAAAATATTGCAGCACTTATGCTATACATTGTGGCCCGATTCTAAGATTCATCTAAACTAAAAATGAATAGATGGGCTGAGGAAATATTATGCCAGCTACAACTTTTGTACATCCAGCAGCAATTATTTTCTATATTATATGTATTATTTATATTTGTTTGGTCTGATTAAAAGTATAGATTACTTTTCTTGAACTCATTTCTTTATATCCTTGTAAAGTTAATATTGTGTTTAATTGTGTTTTATCTTACCATGCAAATGATAATATTAACTTTTGTATTATATTAAGCAAAATTCTGGATGAGAAAACTAGGGTATGTCTTAGCAGTTATGATTTCTGAGAAGTGTTTTCTTTTTTTAATTAATGGAGAAAAGGTTATTCTGCAGTTGTATAAAGTAAACCTAAACTGATTTCTTTTGTAATTAGCAAAATGGCATTCCACTACATCCAATTAACATCTAACTCCATATAAAAAGTCCTATACCATTTCTTGCTTTAACCATTTTAGTATATTTATTTATGGCCAAAAGTTATCTTTTTCTAAAATTACCACTGAATGCAGACACCTCCACAAATTATTTTTAATAAACATTCAAAATAAATGATTGGCATATCTAGACTGATAGCAATAACAGGAAAAATATATACCAGCAAGCAGTTTGATCTTGTCAGAACTATGTTTATACTCCTATTGTTTAGTTGCCTATGAAATGTTTCCTTACCTTGCAATTGTGTTAATAACTAATAGAAAAAATAAAACAAAAACTGGATATCGATTTGTGTATCTATTGTCAGTAGCTGTTAATGGTATTGTAACATTTGTCCATAAAATGTCATAAGGATCAGTGTGCATGCCAGAGATTCAGAAACATTAGAGCCTCAATCACAGCCAGCTCTCCTCTATTTACTGTGCATGTGTGAAGAGAGATTCAAAAACACTGTGGCCATAACCAGTGTTTGCCTTCTGTTTATTGTGAATGTGCTATGAGCACAGGCATTCATTAACAATGAATGCAGTTTGGGAAGTTCACACAATGATCAGGTCTTTAAACATTGTGAAAGTGGCCACAGCAAGGCCTGCAGGATGACCATGTAAGACTAACATGCAGCCAAGTGGAAGTACAAACAGCAGTATTGCTTGTTTCTCAAGCACAAGCCTCTAAGGTGTTCAACACTATCTTACCTCATACAACTGAGGCAAGACAAAGAAGGTATCTAGCAATGGTGCTGGGTCATGAGGCATGGTTGTTGATATATTTTCATAAGGGAAATAAGATTAAGATAGTAGGGTAGAGGAGTTAGTAAGGCCACACAAACAAACATATAACATAGACTTCAAAGGCAGTGACATAATCAGGGATGAGGAAAACAATGGAAATGGGATATGAAAGACACAGATATAAATGACAATTAATGAAGATAAAATATGTAAAGCAACACGTAATGGGTTGTGTAGAGAAACATATCAAAATATACAGCAACAGCAGTTATAACATTGGCATAGTTTGACCTGTAATCAAAATGTCAGGAAGCACACACTCTACTGTAACAAGGATGTGCCTATATGCAACTTGTTTGGGACATGAACCCACAGCTGTCCCCACTTACAATGTATACAGCACTTTATTTACAAGTTGAGTTGAAGAAGCAGTAATGAGACACATTTTGTCAGAGAAGCACACAGCAGCTGATAATGGCACATTTTCAGAATGAAAAAAAAAAGCAAAATGCATACAATCCTGAGTGGACTTAAACCCACAACCCTCCCCACTCACAGTGCACAAAGTACTTCATTTACAGATTAAACTACAGAAGAAGTAAAACAAATGGAGCTGGGGAAGTGCATGGCACTTGGCTGTGACTCACTTGCAGAATGAAACAAACAAAAAAAAATAGACAAGAAAAAAGCATACAACCCAGAGGGGACTTGAAACCACAACCCTCCCGATGTATAGTGTATGAACTGCTTCAATTACAGCTTGCGCTGTAGAAAACGTGAGACAAAAAGGGTTAGGGAAGCATGCAGCAGTTAGTGATTACACTTTGCAGAATAAAAAAAAAGCCAGCCAACAAAGACTCATCAGGGCATCACCTTCAGTGTCTAATATATCTTCAAAATCATAGCTGGCATTGTAATTCATTGGAAGAGAAAGTAGTTTAATCTTAACAATTGTACATGCAAACTGCCATTCAGTGATGATCAGCTCATGTGTGCACCTGGTGAAGGTTCAGGTCAATGCATATGTGCATAAGGAACATGGCTGCCTACCTCTTTCCTGTACAATAAGTAATCCCAGTTCTCATTAGTTGTATATGGGCAACAAAGAGTCTCTTTGTAACCCACTGCATAGAGTACAATCACTAAAGATAAGTGATTTAGATGCTCTAGATGGGCATATGTGAGGTGTGTTTACCTATTTTTTGCCAGATCATAGGTTGGAAATTGGAGTATAGCAAAGAGGTGAAAACAGGAAGCAAACTGAGGACAAACCAGTAGGTGAGGAACTAAGGATTGAGCAGGATGGAGGTGGGGAAGGTGAGGTAATTTTTTTGGGGGGGGCAAGTGCCTATTTTTATGCAGAAAGAGAAGGCAGTTTTGGGAAGGAAGATAAGAGAGTTAGGTGGCAGCTGACACAGACACAAAAGACAAGGTATGAGGCAAGACAATGAGGGAAGGGGAACATAATAATGAAGAAGACACCAGACAAACAGAGGGTAGACAATGTTGACGGGACAAGTAAACAGGGGTGGACAGGGATATAAAAGGATAGAGAGCTCCAGAATAAGTGATAGAGTGGGGTGTCCATAGCTATAAACTCTGATTGCTGTGATACAATGGGAGATTACTCCCCATTCTGGGTACAGTCCCAATACATGATTCTCCATCTAGCCAGTTTGGGCATCCGACCTCTTGTCAATACTCTATACTACAATATCTGTAGCTGTCACAGAGTGACAAGTGTCACCTCCACTGACAATGCTACCAGAAGATGCAGCTATCCCATTACTCAGTGCAGAGCTACATTAAATGGGTGTTGCAAGTACAGTAGAAGGTATAGAGGTGACTCAGATATACTGGGCACCATCTGGGAAGGGGCTGGCAGGCCTTGCTGGTTAGATGGATGCAAGCTGTGATACTGCTGAATACAAAAGTAAAATAATGGAGAGAAATAAATTTTAAAAAATGTATGTAACAGAAAGGGTAGTTACAAAGAGTATGAGGGAGAGAGATTTTCAAATACAAGGAAAAATTTAAACTAATGTATATTTTGACTATAATGCACTTAAACAAAATACACTTCTGCAACCAACAAACACTTCTTAATAAAGCAAGGCGGTTAGCATATGCAACTGAGATGGGGATCTGAACTAAAAGCTAACATCATCTGCATTTTAACAAACAGACGGTTAACATGATAAGCTTCTTGGACAAAGTAGCAGGGATCTTGAGCCTGAGATGCAGCAATGGTGTCTGAGACAAATTTACATATATAATAGCAGGGATCGTTAATCTGAGATGCAGTAATGGTGTCTGAGACAAATGTGCATATATAATCGCAAAGATCTTTAGTCTGAGATGCAGTAATGATGTCTGAGACAAATGTACATATATAATAGCAGGGATCTTTGGTCTGAGATGAGATGTAGTAATGGTGTCTGAGACAAATGTAAATATATAATAGCAGGGATCGTTAATCTGAGATGCAGTAATGGTGTCTGAGACAAATGTGCATATATAATCGCAAAGATCTTTAGTCTGAGATGCAGTAATGATGTCTGAGACAAATGTACATATATAATAACACGGATCTTTAGTCTGAGATGCAGTAATGGTGTCTGAGACAAATGTACATATATAATCGCAGGGATCTTTAGTCTGAAATGCAGTAATGGTGTCTGAGACAAATGTACATATATAACAGCAGGGATCTTTAGCCTGAGATGCAGTAATAGCGTCTGAGACAAATTTACATATATAATAGCAGGGATCTGTAGCTTGAGATGTAGTAATGGTGCCTGAGACAAATGTATATATATATAATAGCAGGGATCTTTTGCCTGAGATGTAGTAAAGGTATCTGAGACAAATGTACATATATAATAGGTACATATATAACAGCACGGATCTTGAGTCTGAGATACAGTAATGGTGTCTGAGACAAATATACATATATAATAGCAGGGATATTTAGCCTGAGATGCAGTAATAGTGTCTAAGACAAATGTACATATATAATAGAAGGTATCTTTAGCCTGAGATGCAGTAATGGTGTCTGACACAAATATACATATATAATACCAGGGATCTTTAGCCTGAGATGCAGTAATGGTGTCTGAGACAAATGTACATATATAATAGGAGGGATCTTTAGCCTGAGATGCAGTAATGGTGTCTGAGACAAATGTACATATATAATAGCAGGGATCTTTAGCCTGAGATTAGATGCAGTAATGGTGTCTGAGACAAACGTGCATATATAATAGCAGGGATCTTTAGTCTGAGATGCAATAATGGTGTCTGAGACAAATGTACATATATAATAGCAGGGATCTTTAGTCTGAGATGAGATATAGTAATGGTGTGTGAGACAATGTACATATATAATAATGGGGAACTTTAGCCTGAGATAAGATCTAGTAATGGTGTCTGACACAAATGTACATATATAGTAGCAGGGATCTTTACCGTGAGATTAGATGCAGGAATGGTGTCTCAGACAAATGTACATATATAATAGCAGGGATCTTTAGTCTGAAATGCAATAATGGTGTCTTAGACAAATGTACATATATAATAGCAAGAATCTTTGGACTGACATGAGATATAGTAATGGTGCCTGAGACAAATGTGCATATATAATAGCAGGGATCTTTACCCTGAGATTAGATGCAGTAATGGTGTCTGAGACAAATGTACATATATAATAGCAGTGATCTTTAGCCTGAGATTGGATGCAGTAATGGTGTCTGAGACAAATGTACATATATAATAGCAGGGATCTTAAGCCAGAGATTAGATGCAGTAAAGGTGTCTGATACAAATGTACATATATAATAGCAGGGAACTTTTTTCTGAGATGAGATATAGCAATGGAGTCTGAGCAAATGTACATATGTAATAGAAGGGATCTTTAGCCTGAGATTTGATGCAGTAATGGTGTCTGAGACAAATGTACATATATAATAGCAGGGATCTTTTGCCTGAGATGTAGTAAAGGTATCTGAGACAAATGTACATATATATTAGAAGGGATCTTTAGTCAGAAATGTAGTAATGGTGCCTGAGACAAATGTACATATATAATAGCAGGGATCCTTAGTCTGAGATGCAGTTATAGTGCCTGAGAGAAATGTACATATACAATAGCAGGGATCTTGAGTCTGAGATGCAGTAATGGTGTCTGAGACAAATGTACATATATAATAGCAGGGATATTTAGCCTGAGATGCAGTAATGGTGTCTGAGACAAATGTACATATATAACAGCAGGGATCTTTACCCTGATTTGCAGTAATAGCGTCCGAGACAAATTTACATATATAAGAGCAGGGATCTGTATCTTAAGATGTAGTAATGGTGTCTGAGACAAATGTACATATATAATCGCAGGGATCTTTAGTCTGAAATGCAGTAATGATGTCTGAGACAAATGTGCATATATAATAGCCGGGATCTTTGGTCTGAGATGAGATGTAGTAATGGTGTCTGAGACAAATGTACATATATGACTGCAGGGATCTTTAGCCTGAGATGCAGTAATAGCGTCTGGGACAAATTTACATATATAATAGCAGGGATCTGTAGCTTGAGATGTAGTAATGGTGCCTGAGACAAATGTACATATATAATAGCAGGGATCTTTTGCCTGAGATGTAGTAAAGGTATCTGAGACAAGTGTACATATATATTAGAAGGTATCTTTAGTCAAAGATGTAGTAATGATGCCTAACACAAATGTACATATATAATAGCAGGGATCCTTAGTCTGAGATGCAGTTATAGTGACTGAGACAAATTTACATATACAAATGCAGGGATCTTTAGCCTGAGATGCAGTAATGGTGTCTGAGACAAAGAGTTGCTGGTGCCATTTCAGACTCTAAGCCGGTCACGAGCGGTGTCCCACAGGGCTCAGTCCTGGGCCCCCTCTTGTTCGGCATTTATTTTTCTGAAGTGCAGGCAAACATAGAGGGATTGTGGCTGACAAAATTTGCAGATGACTCCAAACTGGGCACCATAATTGACACTCCATCAGACACAGACATCCTCCAGAAAGGTCTCATAGAAATGGATAACTGGTGCCAGAGCCATGGCCTTAAGCTAAATGCCAAAAAATGTATAGTCATACCCTTTGGGAAAAACAAGGTAGCCCCTAATTACCACATAGGTGGTAATCCATTAAACACGGAAGAAGTTATCAGGGACCTGGGGACCAAAGTTGACAGTAACCTCTCTTTTGACACTCACATTGCCAAAGTGGTTAGGAAGACCTTCTACATTGCCCACCTGATCATGAAGGGATTCACATCCAGATCAGAAGAGGTCATTGTACCCCTGTACTCTTCACTTATCAGACCAATGATTGAGTACGCCCCATTCGAATGTACCTTACCCGACACCTGCAGCAGTTGGAAAGACCCCAAAAGTTCCTCACCAAAAGGATAAAGGGCTCAAACATATGTCATACGATGCCCGACTGAAGAAACTCCAGCTCTATTCAGTCGCATACCGCCTGCTCAGAGGTGATCTGTGCCTGACATACAAGGCCATTTCCAACCCGGAATTAATGGACATGCTCCACCTCAAAAAATCCAAATCCACCAGAGCCACGAGAGCAAGAGACTTAAACCTCAACACGGATATAAATAGGACGTGCTGGGGGGACAGATTCATCACCCAGAGACTCCCTACACTATGGAACAGAATCCCAGTCCATGTGAGGCAGAGCCCCTCACTGACTCTGTTCAAGAGAAATCTTGACGAGTGGATGGGAGATCGTAGGTTTACCACAGGAATCATCTCTGTATCACTGCTGGACAGAGGCACAGCAAACTAATGGGTATAGTATTCTCATCCTAAGGGGTGGTGAAAGCCACACACACTCTGGCTAGGCTTTTAAATGCCCTAGGGCAGATAGCCTAGTATGAACCTATGAACCTATGAACCTATAATAGCATGGATCTTTAGTCTGAGATGCAGTAATGGTGTCTGAGACAAATGTACATATATAACAGCAGGGATCTTTAGTCTCGATGCAGTAGTGGTGTCTGAGAAAAATGTACATAAAAAATAGCAAGGATCTTTAGTCTGAGATGCAGTAATGGTGTCTGAGACAAATGTTCATATATAATAGCACGGATCTTTAGTCTGCGATGAGTGGCAGTAATGGTGCCTGAGACAAATGTACATATATAATAGCAGGGATCTTTTGCCTGAGATGTAGTAAAGGTATCTGAGACAAATGTACATATATATTAGAAGGGATCTTTAGTCAAAGATGTAGTAATGGTGCCTGAGACAAATGTACATATATAATAGCAGGGATCGTTAGTCTGAGATGCAGTTATAGTGCCTGAGACAAATGCACATATACAATAGCAGGGATCTTTAGTCTGAGATGCAGTAATGGTGTCTGAGACAAATGTACATATATAACAGCAGGGATCTTTAGCCTGAGATGCAATAATGGTGTTTGAGACAAATGTACATATACAATAGCTGGGATCTTTAACCTGAGATGCAGTAATGGTGTCTGAGACAAATGTACATATATAATAGCAGGGATATTTAGCCTGAGATGCAGTAATGGTGTCTGAGACAAATGTGCATATATAATAGCAGGGATTTTTAGTCTGAGATGCAATAATGGTGTCTGAGACAAATGTACATATATAATAGCAGGGATTTTTAGTCTGAGATGCAATAATGGTGTCTGAGACAAATGTGCATATATAATAGCAGGGATCTTTACCCTGAGATTAGATGCAGTAATGGTGTCTGAGACAAATGTACATATATAATAGCAGGGATCTTTCTTCTGAGATGAGATATAGCAATGGAGTCTGAGCAAGTGTACATATATAATAGAAGGGATCTTTAACCTGAGTGTCTGAGACAAATGTATATATATAATAGCAGGGATCTTAAGCCAGAGATTAGATGCAGTAATGGTGTCTGAGACAAATGTACATATACAATAGAAAGGATCTTTAGCCTGAGGTGCAGTAATGGTGTCTGAGACAAATGTACATATATAATGGCAGGGATCTCTAGCCTGAGATTAGATGCAGTAATGGTATTTGAGACAAATGTACATATATAATAGAAGGGACCTTTAATCTGAGATGCAAAAATGGTGTCTGAGACAAATGTACAATTATAATAGCAGGGATCTTTGCTCTGAGATGAGATATAGTAATGGTGTCTGAAACAAATGTACAGATTTAATAGCAGGGATCTTTAGCCTGAGATTAGATGCAGTAAAGGTGTCTGAGACAAATGTACATATATAAAAGCAGGGATCTTTAGTCTGCGGTTAGCTGCAGTAATGGTGTCCGAGACAAATGTACATAAACAATAGCAGGGATCTTTAGCCTGAGATGCAATAATGGTGTTTGAGACAAATGTACATATATAATAGCAGGGATCTTTAACCTGAGATGCAGTAATGGTGTCTGAGACAAATGTACAGATATAATAGCAGGTATCTTTAGTCTGCGGTGAGATGCAGTAATGGTGTCTGAGACAAATGTGCATATACAATAGCAGGGAGATTTAGCCTGAAATGAGATGCAGTAATGGTGTATGAGACAAATGTAATATATAATAGCAGGGATCTTTAGTCGGAGATGCAGTAATGGTGTCTGAGACAAACGTACATATACAATAGCAGGGATCTGTAGCTTGAGATGTAGTAATAGTGCCTGAGACAAATGCACATATATAATAGCAGGGATCCTTAGTCTGAGATGCAGTAATGGTGTCTAAGACAAATGTACATATATAATAGAAGGTATCTTTAGCCTGAGATGCAGTAGTGGTGTCTGAGACAAATGTACATATATAATAACAGGGATCTTTAGTCTGAGAAGAGATATACTAATGGTGTGTGAGACAAATGTTCATATATAATAATAGGGATCTTTAGCCAGAGATTAGATGCAGGAATGGTGTCTCAGACAAATGTACATATAAAATAGAAGGGATCTTTAGTCTGAGATGCAATAATGGTGTCTTAGACAAATGTACATATATAATAGCAGGGATCTTTACCCTACGATTAGATGCAGTAATGGTGTCTGAGACAAATGTACATATATAATAGCAGGGATCTTTAGCCTGAGATTAGATGCAGTAATGGTGTCTGAGACAAATGTGCATATATAATAGCAGGGATCTTTAGTCTGAGATACAATAATGGTGTCTGAGAGAAATATACATATATAATAGTAGGTATCTTTGGTCTGAGATGAGATGTAGTAATGGTGTCTGAGACAAATGTACATATATAACAGCAGGGATCTTTAGCCTGAGATGCAGTAATAGCGTCTGAGACAAATTTACATATATAATAGCAGGGATCTGTAGCTTGAGATGCAGTAATGGTGTCTGAGACAAATGTACATATATAATCGAAGGGATCTTTAGTCTGAAATGCAGTAATGATGTCTGAGACAAATGTACATATATAACAGCAGGGATGTTTTGCCTGAGATTTAGTAAAGGAATCTGAGACAAATGTACATATATATTAGAAGGGATCTTTAGTCAGAGATGTAGTAATGGTGCCTGAGACAAATGTACATATATAATAGCAGGGATCCTTAGTCTGAGATGCAGTTATAGTGCCTGAGACAAATGTACATATACAATAGCAGGGATCTTTAGCCTGAGATGCAGTAATGGTGTCTGAGACAAATGTACATATATAATAGCATGGATTTTTAATCTGAGATGCAGTAATGGTCTCTGAGACAAATGTACATATATAACAGCAGGGATCTTTAGTCTCGATGCAGTAGTGGTGTCTGAGACAAATGTACATATATAATAAGTACATATATAACAGCAGGGATCTTGAGTCTGAGATGCAGTAATGGTGTCTGAGACAAATATACATATATAATAGCAGGGATATTTAGCCTGAGATGCAGTAATGGTGTCTAAGACAAATGTACATATATAATAGAAGGTATCTTTAGCCTGAGATGCAGTAATGGTGTCTGAGACAAATGTACATATATAATACCAGGGATCTTTAGCCTGAGATGCAGTAATGGTGTCTGAGACAAAAGTACATATATTAATAGCAGGGATCTTTAGCCTGATATGCAGTAATGGTGTCTGAGACAAATGTACATATATAATAGCAGGGATCTTTGGTCTGAGAAGAGATATAGTAATGGTGTGTGAGAAAAATGTACATATATAATAATTGGGATCTTTAGCCTGAGATTAGATGCAGGAATGGTGTCTCAG
This sequence comes from Protopterus annectens, assembly GCF_019279795.1. Taxonomy (NCBI): domain Eukaryota; kingdom Metazoa; phylum Chordata; order Ceratodontiformes; family Protopteridae; genus Protopterus; species Protopterus annectens. The sequence goes on along the minus strand of NC_056730.1, from coordinate 46,954,007 downwards.
ACAAATGTACATATATAATAGCAGGGATCTTTACCCTAAGATTAGATGCAGTAATGGTGTCTGAGACAAATGTACATATATAATAGCAGGGATCTTTAGCCTGAGATTGGATGCAGTAATGGTGTCTGAGACAAATGTACATATATAATAGCAGGGATCTTAAGCCAGAGATTAGATGCAGTAATGGTGTCTGAGACAAATGTACATATATAATAGCAGGGATCTTTCTTCTGAGATGAGATATATCAATGGAGTCTGAGCAAGTGTACGTATACAATAGAATTGATCTTTAACCTGAGTGTCTGAGACAAATGTACATATATAATAGCAGGGATCTTAAGCCAGAGATTAGATGCACTAATGGTGTCTGAGACAAATGTACATATACAATAGAAAGGATCTTTAGCCTGCGATGCAGTAATGGTGTCTGAGACAAATGTACATATACAATAGAAGGGATCTTTAGCCTGAGATGCACTAATGTTGTCAGAGACAAATGTACATATATAATACCAGGGATCTTTAGCCTGAAATGCAGTAATGGTGTCTGAGACAATTGCACATATATAATAGCAGGGATCTTTAGCCTGAGATTAGATGCAGTAATGGTGTCTGAGACAAGTGTGCATATATAATAGCAGGGATCTTTAGTCTGAGATGCAATAATGGTGTCTGAGTCAAATGTACATATATAATAGCAAGGATCTATGGTCTGAGATGAGATATAGTAATGATGTGTGAGTCAAATGTACATATATAATAATAGGGAACTTTAGCCTGAGATAAGATGAGGTAATGGTGTCTGAGACAAATGTACATATATAGTAGCGGGGATCTTTACCATGAGATTAGATGCAGGAATGGTGTCTCAGACAAGTGTACATATATAATAGCAGGGATCTTTAGTCTGAAATGCAATAATGGTGTCTTAGACAAATGTACATATATAATAGCAAGAATCTTTGGTCTGACATGAGATATAGTAATGGTGCCTGAGACAAATGTGCATATATAATAGCAGGGATCTTTACCCTGAGATTAGATGCAGTAATGGTGTCTGAGACAAATGTGCATTTATAATAGCAGGGATCTTTAGTCTGAGATGCAATAATGATGTCTGAGACAAATGTACATATATAATAGCAAGGATCCTAAGCCAGAGATTAGATGCAGTAAAGGTGTCTCAGACAAATGTACATATATATAATAGCAGGGATCTTTTTTCTGAGATGAGACATAGCAATGGAGTCTGAGCACATGTACATATGTAATAGAAGGGATCTTTAGCCTGAGATTAGATGCAGTAATGGTGTCTGAGACAAATGTACATATAGAATAGCAGGGATCTTAAGCCAGAGATTAGATGCAGTAATGGTGTCTGAGACAAATGTACAAATATATTAGCAGGGATCTTTCTTCTGAGATGAGATAGAGTTATGGAGTCTGAGCAAATGTACATATATAATAAAAGGGATTTTTAACCTGAGATTAGATGCAGTAATGGTGTCTGAGACAAATGTACATATATAATAGCAGGGATCTCTAGCCTGAGATTAGATGCAGTAATGGTATTTGAGACAAATGTACATATATAATAGAAGGGACCTTTAATCTGAGATGCAAAAATGGTGTCTGAGACAAATGTACATTTATAATAGCAGGGATCTTTGCTCTGAGATGAGATATAGTAATGGTGTCTGAAACAAATGTACAGATTTAATAGCAGGGATCTTTAGCCTGAGATTAGATGCAGTAAAGGTGTCTGAGACAAATGTACATATATAAAAGCAGGGATCTTTAGTCTGCGGTTAGCTGCAGTAATGGTGTCCGAGACAAATGTACATAAACAATAGCAGGGATCTTTAGCCTGAGATGCAATAATGGTGTTTGAGACAAATGTACATATATAATCGCAGGGATCTTTAACCTGAGATGCAGTAATGGTGTCTGAGACAAATGTACATATATAATAGCAGGTATCTTTAGTCTGCGGTGAGATGCAGTAATTGTGTCTGAGACAAATGTAATATATAATAGCAGGGATCTTTAGTCGGAGATGCAGTAATGGTGTCTGAGACAAACGTACATATACAATAGCAGGGATCTGTAGCTTGAGATGTAGTAATAGTGCCTGAGACAAATGTACATATATAATAGCAGGGATCTTTAGCCTGAGATGGAGTAATGGTGTCTGAGACAAATGTACATATATAATAGCAGGGATCTTTAACCTGAGATGCAGTAATGGTGTCTGAGACAAATGTACATATATAATAGCCGGGATCTTCAGCCGGAGATTAGATGCAGTAATGGTGTCTGAGACAAATGTACATATATAATAACAGGGATCTTTAGTTTGAGATGCAAAAATGGTGTCTGAGACAAATGTACATATGTAATAGCAGGAATATTTCTTCTGAGATGAGATATAGTAATGGAGTCTGAGCAAATGTACATATATAATAGAAAGGATCAATAGCTTGAGATTTGATGCAGTAATGGTGTCTGAGACAAATGTACATTTATAATAGCAGGGATCTTTCCTCTGAGATGAGATATAATAATGGTGTCTGAAACAAATGTACAGATTGAATAGCAGGGATCTTTAGCCTGAGATTAGATGCAGTAAAGGTGTCTGAGACAAATGTACATATATAATAGCAAGGATATTTAGTCTGCGGTTAGATGCAGTAATGGTGCCTGAGACAAATGTACATATACAATAGCAGGGATCTTCAGCCTGAGATGCAATAATAGTGTATGAGACAAATGTACATATATAATAGCAGGGATCTTTACCTTGAGATGCATCAATGGTGTTTGAGACAATGTACATATATAATACAGAGATCATTAGTCTGAGATGTAGTAATGGTGTCTTGAGACAAATGTACGTATATAACAGCAGGGATCTTTAGCCTGAGATGCAGTAATGGTGTCTGAGACAAATGTACATATATAATAGCAGGGATCTTTTGCCTGAGATGCAGTAATTAGGTATGTGACAAATGTTCAAATATAATAGCAGGGATGTTTAGTCTGAGATGCAGTAATGGTGTCAGAGACAAATGTACATATATAATAGGAGGGATCTTTACTATGAGATGCAGTAACGGTGTCTGAGACAAATTTACATATATAATAGAAGGGATTCACTTTATAACCTCGAATTACTGAAATGTCAAATTTCAGTATCTCTAGACTATAAAACTGAATCCACAAAACACCGACAAAAAAAAACCGCGAAAGTCAAAACACTGAAAAAAACGCACACACAATACTACACATACACAACAACACCCACATCACAACAAAAGCAAACAAAACTACATACATACACAACTCATACACACATAAGCAGGGGGGCAAGGCCCCCTGCACCCCCCATGTGGGGGGCTGCTCACCCCACACTCCCCTACTTATATATACTAACTCCGAGATCGCACAAACACAAAACAGAAGCCAACTCACACACGCACATTCTCCAACCCCTCACTCACACATCAAACACATCAGCACACTCACAAACACTCTAACTCCCACTCACAACCCTTAGAAAACACTTACCTGACATAACACCTACATCCACACACGACACCGTGCACCATCAAAACACAATCCCAGACATTACGCAGCGTAAGGTCATAACCGCAAATTCGACATATATTCGAATAAGCAATTATGGGCTTTTGCTATTTTTAACATTCGGCTTTATAGCCTCGAGATAATGAAATTCAACATTTCAGTAATTTGAGGTTATAAACTGAATCCATAATAGAAGGGATCTTCAGTCTGAGATGCAATAATGGTGTCTGAGACAAATTTACATATATAATAGCAGGGACTTTAGTCTGAGATGAGATGCAGTAATGGTGTCTGAGACAAATGTACATATATAACAGCAGAGGTCTTTAGTCTGCGATGCAGTAGTGGTGTCTGACACAAATGTACATATATAATAGCAGGGATCCTTAGTTTGAGATGGAGTAATGGTGTCTGTGACAAAGGTACATATATAATAACAGGGATATTTAACCTGAGATGAGATGTAGTATTGGTGTCTGAGACAAATTTACATATATAATAGCATGGACCTTTAGTCTGCGGTGAGATGCAGTAATGGTGTCTGAGACAAATGTACATATATAATAACAGAGATCTTTAGCCTGAGATGAGATGCAGTAATGGTGTCAGAGACAAATGTACATATATAACAGCAGGGATCCTTAGTCTGAGATGCAGTAATTGTGTCAGAGACATAAGTGCATATAAAATAGCAGGGATCTTTAGTCTGAGATGCAGTATTGATGTCTGACACAAATCTACATATATAATAGCAGGGATGTTTAGCCTGAAATACAGTAATGGTGTCTGAGACAAATGTACATATATAATAGCAGGGATCATAAGTCTGAGATGCATTAATTGTGTCTGAGATGAATGTAGACAATTTTCAGCGGAGGCCCGGGGAGAAATGCTCCAGATGCATGTCTTTGAAAAATAGAAGGGATCTTTAGTCTGAGATGCAGTAATGGTGTCTGAGACAAATGTTCATATATAATAGCACGGATCTTTAGTCTGCGATGAGTGGCAGTAATGGTGCCTGAGACAAATGTACATATATAATAGCAGGGATCTTTTGCCTGAGATGTAGTAAAGGTATCTGAGACAAATGTACATATATATTAGAAGGGATCTTTAGTCAAAGATGTAGTAATGGTGCCTGAGACAAATGTACATATATAATAGCAGGGATCGTTAGTCTGAGATGCAGTTATAGTGCCTGAGACAAATGTACATATACAATAGCAGGGATCTTTAGTCTGAGATGCAGTAATGGTGTCTGAGACAAATGTACATATATAACAGCAGGGATCTTTAGTCTCGATGCAGTAGTGGTGTCTGAGACAAATGTACATATATAATAGCAGGGATATTTAGCCTGAGATCCAGTAATGGTGTCTGAGACAAATGTGCATATATAATAGCAGGGATCTTTGGTCTGAGAAGAGATATAGTAATGGTGTGTGAGACAAATGTACATATATAATAATAGGGATCTTTAGCCTGAGATTAGATGCAGGAATGGTGTCTCAGACAAATGTACATATAAAATAGAAGGGATCTTTAGTCTGAGATGCAATAATGGTGTCTTAGACAAATGTACATATATAATAGCAGGGATCTTTACCCTAAGATTAGATGCAGTAATGGTGTCTGAGACAAATGTACATATATAACAGCAGGGATCTTTCTTCTGAGATGAGATATAGCAATGGAGTCTGAGCAAGTGTACATATAAAATAGAAGGGATCTTTAACCTAAGTGTCTGAGACAAATGTACATATATAATAGCAGGGATCCTAAGCCAGAGATTAGATGCAGTAATGGTGTCTGAGACAAATGTACATATACAATAGAAAGGATCTTTAGCCTGAGGTGCAGTAATGGTGTCTGAGACAAATGGAGATATATAATAGGTACATATATAACAGCAGGGATCTTGAGTCTGAGATGCAGTAATGGTGTCTGAGACAAATGTACATATATAATAGCAGGGAACTTTAGCCTGAGATGAGATGTAGTAATGGTGTCTGAGACAAATGTACATATATAATACCAGGGATCTTTAGCCTGAAATGCAGTAATGGTGTCTGAGACAAATGCACATATATAATAGGAGGGATCTTTAGCATGAGATGCAGTAATGGTGTCTGAGACAAATGTACATATATAATAGCAGGGATCTTTAGCCTGAGATTAGATGCAGTAATGGTGTCTGAGACAAGTGTGCATATATAATAGCAGGGATCTTTAGTCTGAGATGCAATAATGGTGTCTGAGACAAATGTACATATATAATAGCAAGGATCTACGGTCTGAAATGAGATATAGTAATGGTGTGTGAGTCAAATGTACATATATAATAATAGGGAACTTTAGCCTGAGATAAGATGCAGTAATGGTGTCTGAGACAAATGTACATATATAGTAGCAGGGATCTTTACCGTGAGATTAGATGCAGGAATGGTGTCTCAGACAAATGTACATATATAATAGCAGGGATCTTTAGTCTGAAATGCAATAATGGTGTCTTAGACAAATGTACATATATAATAGCAGGGATCTTTAGCCTGAGATTAGATGCAGTAATGGTGTTGAGACAAATGTACATATATGATAGCAAGGATCTTAAGCCAGAGATTAGATGCAGTAAAGGTGTCTCAGACAAATGTACATATATATATAATAGCAGGGATCTTTGGTCTGACATGAGATATAGTAATGGTGCCTGAGACAAATGTGCATATATAATAGCAGGGATCTTTACCCTGAGATTAGATGCAGTAATGGTGTCTGAGACAAATGTGCATTTATAATAGCAGGGATCTTTAGTCTGAGATGCCATAATGATGTCTGAGACAAATGTACATATATAATAGCAGGTATCTTTAGCCTGAGATTAGATGCAGTAATGGTGTCGAGACAAATGTACATATATAATAGCAAGGATCTTAAGCCAGAGATTAGATGCAGTAAAGGTGTCTCAGACAAATTACATATATATAATAGCAGGGATCTTTTTTCTGAGATGAGACATAGCAATGGAGTCTGAGCACATGTACATATGTAATAGACGGGATTTTTAGCATGAGATTAGATGCAGTAATGGTGTCTGAGACAAATGTACATATAGAATAGCAGGGATTTTAAGCCAGAGATTAGATGCAGTAATGGTGTCTGAGACAAATGTACAAATATATTAGCAGGGATCTTTCTTCTGAGATGAGATAGAGTTATGGAGTCTGAGCAAATGTACATATATAATAGAAGGGATCTTTAGCCAGAGATTAGATGCAGTAATGGTGTCTGAGACAAATGTACATATATAATAGCAGGGATCTTTAGCCTGAGATTAGATGCAGTAATGGTATTTGAGACAAATGTACATATATAATAGAAGGGACCTTTAATCTGAGATGCAAAAATGGTGTCTGAGACAAATGTACATTTATAATAGCAGGGATCTTTGCTCTGAGATGATATATAGTAATGGTGTCTGAAACAAGTGTAAATATTTAATAGCAGGGATCTTTAGCCTGAGATTAGATGCAGTAAAGGTGTCTGAGACAAATGTACATATATAAAAGCAGGGATCTTTAGTCTGCAGTTAGCTGCAGTAATGGTGTCCAAGACAAATGTACATATTCAATAGCAGGGATCTTTAGCCTGAGATGCAATAATAGTGTTTGAGACAAATGTACATATATAATAGCAGGGATCTTTAACCTGAGATGCAGTAATGGTGTCTGAGACAAATGTACATATATAATAGCAGGTATCTTTAGTCTGCGGTGAGATGCAGTAATGGTGTCTGAGACAAATGTACATATACAATAGCAGGGAGATTTAGCCTGAAATGAGATGCAGTAATGGTGTATGAGACAAATGTAATATATAATAGCAGTTATCTTTAGTCGGAGATGCAGTAATGGTGTCTGAGACAAACGTACATATACAATAGCAGGGATCTGTAGCTTGAGATGTAGTAATAGTGCCTGAGACAAATGTACATATATAATAGCAGGGATCCTTAGTCTGAGATGCAGTAATGGTGCCTGAGACAAATGTACATATATAATAGCAGGGATCTTTAGCCTGAGATGGAGTAATGGTGTCTGAGACAAATGTACATATATAATAGCACGGATCTTTAGACTGCGGTGAGATACAGTAATGGTGCCTGAGACAAATGTACATATATAATAGAAGGGATTGTTAGTCTGAGAAGAAGTAATGATGTATGAGACAAATGTACATATATAATAGCAGGGATCTTTAGACTGAGATGAGACGCAGTAATGCTGTCTGAGACAAATGTAAATATATAGTAGCAGGGACCTTTAGTCCGAGATGTAGTAATGTTGTCTGAGACAAATGTACATATATAAGAGCAGTGATCTTTACTCTGAGATGCAGTAAAGATGTCTGAGCAAATTTACATATATAATAGCAGGGATCTTCAGCCTGAGATGAGATGCAGTAATGGTGTCTTTGACAAATGTACATATAATAGCAGGGATCTTTAATATGAGATGCAATAATGGTGCCTGAGATAAATGTACATATATAATAGGAGGGATCTTTAGCCTGAGATACAGTAATGGGGTTTGAGACAAATGTACATATATAATAGTAGGGGTCTTTAGCCTGAGATGCAGTAATGGTGCCTGAGAAAAATGCACATATATAATAGCAGGTGTCTTTAGACTGAGATGCAGTAATGGTGTCTGAGTCAAATGTACATATATAATAGCAGGGATCTTTAGTCTGCGGTGAGATGCAGTAATGGTGGCTGAGACAAATGTACATATATAATTGCATGGATCCTTAGCTTGAGATGAGATAGAGTAATGCTGTCAGAGACAAATGTAAATACATAATAGCAGCGATCTTTATTGTGACATGCAGTAAAGATGTCTGAGCAAATTTACATATATAATAGCAGGGATCATTAGCCTGAGATGAGATGCAGTAATGGTGTCTGTGACAAATGTACATATATAACAACAGGGATCTTTAGTCTGAGATGCAATAAGGGTGCCTGAGATAAATGTCCATAAATAATAACAGGGATCTTTAGCCTGAGATGCAGAAAGGTTGCCTGAGACCAACGCACATATATAATAGCAGGTGTCTTTAGTCTGAAATGCAGTAAACATGTCTGAGACAAATCTACATATATAATAACAGGGATCTTTAGTCTGATATGCAGTGATGGTGTCTGAGAAAAATGTATATATATAATACAGGGAACTTGAGTCTGAGATGAGAAGCAGTAATGGTGTCTGTGACAAATGTACATATATAATACCAGGGATCTTTAGTCTGAGATGCAATAATGGTGCCTGAGATAAATGTCCATAAATAATAGCAGGGTTCTTTAGCGTGAGATGCAGTAATGTTGTATGAGACAAATGTACATATATAATAACAGGGCTATTTAGCCTGAGATGCAATAATGGTATCTGAGACCAATTTGCATATATAGTAGTAGGGGTCTTTAGCCTGAGATGCAGTAATGGTGCCTGAGAAAAATGCACATATATAATAGCAGGTGTCTTTAGACTGAGATGCAGTAATGGTGTCTGAGTCAAATTTATATATATAATACAGGGATCTTTAGTCTGAGATGATGTGCAGTAATTGTGTCTGAGTCAAATGTACATATGCAAAAGCTGGGATGTTTAGCCAGAAATGAGATGGGGTAATGGTGTCTGAGACAAATGTACATATATAATAGCAGGGATCTTTAGTCTGAGATGTAGTAATGGTCCCTGAGACAAATGTTTGTAAATAATAAAGGGATCTTTAGTTTGAGATGCAGTAATGGTGTCTAAGACAAATGTACATATATAATAGCAGGGGTCTTTAGCCTGAGATGAGGTAATGGCTTCTGAGACAAAGGTACATATATAATAGCAGGGATCTTTACCTTCAGATGCATTAATGGTGTTTGAGACAATGTACATATATAATAGCACGGATCTTTAGTCTGCGGTGAGATGCAGTAATGGTGCCTGAGACAAATGTACATATATAACAGCAGGGATCTTTAGTCTGCGATGCAGTAATGGTGTCTGAGACAACTGTACATATATAATAGGAGGGATCGTTAGTCTGAGATGCAGTAATGGTGTCTGAGACAAATGTACATATATAATATCAGGGATCTTTAGCCTGAGATGCAGTAATGGTGTCTGAGACAAATGTACATATATAATAGCAGGGATCGTTAGTCTGAGATGCAGTAATGGGGTTTGAGACAAATGTACATATATAATAGCAGGGATTTTGCGTCTGAGATGCAGTAGTGGTATCTGAGACAAATGTACATATATAATAGCAGGGAACATTTGTCTGATATGCACTAATGGTGTCTGAGACCAATGTACATATATAATAGTAGGGGTCTTTAGCCTGAGATGCAGTAATGGTGCCTGAGAATAATGCACATATATAATAGCAGGTGTCTTTAGACTGAGATGCAGTAATGGTGTCTGAGTCAAATGTACATATATAATACAGGGATCTTTATTCTGAGATGAGGTGCAGTAATTGTGTCTGAGTCAAACATACATATGCAAAAGTAGGGATGTTTAGCCTGAAATGAGATGTAGTAATGGTGTCTGAGACAAATTTACATATATAATAGCAGGGGTCTTTAGCCTGAGATGAGGTAATGGTGTATGAGACAAAGGTACATATGTAATAGAGGGATCTTTAGTTTGCGATGCACTAATGGTGTCTAAGACAAATGTACATAGATAATAGCAAGGGTCTTTAGCATGAGATGAGGTAATGGTGTCTGAGACAAAGGTACATATATAATAGCAGGGATCATTACCTTGAGATGCATTAATGGTGTTTGAGACAATGTACATATATAATACATAGATCATTAGTCTGAGATGTAGTAATGGTGTCTGAGACAAATGTATATATATTAGTAGAAAACATGAGTCTGAGGTGCAGTAATGGTGTCTTCAGACAAATGTACATATACAATAGCAGGGATATTTTGTCTGAGATGCAGTAATGGTGTTTGAGAAAAATGTACAAATATAATAGCAGGGATCTTTAGCCTGAGATGCAGTAACGGTGTCTAAGACAAATGTACATATATAATATCAGGGATCTTTAGCCTGAGATGCAGTAACGGTGTCTAAGACAAATGTACATATATAATAGTAGGGATCTTTAGCCTCAGATGCAGTAATGGTGTCTGAGACAAATGTAGGTATATAATAGCAGGGCACTTTTGTCTGAGATGCAGTAATGGTTTCTGAGACCAATGTACATATATAAAAGTAGGGGTCTTTAGCCTGAGATACAGTAATGGTGCCTGAGAAAAATGCACATATATAATAGCAGGTGTCTTTAGACTGAGATGCAGTAATGGTGTCTGAGTCAAATGTACATATATAATACAGGGATCTTTAGTCTGAGATGAAGTGCAGTAATTGTGTCCGAGTCAAACATACATATGCAAAAGCTGGGATGTTTGCCCTGAAATGAGATGTAGTAATGGTGCCTGAGACAAATGTACATATATAATAAAGGACTCTTTAGTTTGAGATGCAGTAATGGTGTCTAAGACAAATGTATATATAATAGCAGGAAACTTGATTCTGAGATGCAGTAATAGTGTCTTGAGACAAATGTACATATATAATAGCAGGGATCGTTACCTTGAGATGCATTAATGGTGTTTGAGACAATGTACATATATAATACAGAGATCATTAGTCTGAGATGTAGTAATGGTGTCTGAGACAAATGTATATATAATAGCAGGAAACTTGATTCTGAGATGCAGTACTAGTGTCTTGAGACAAATGCACATATATAATAGCAGGGATCTTTACCTGAGATGCAGTAATGGTGTCTGAGACAAATGTACATATATAATAGCAGGGATCTTTAGTATGAGATGCAGTAATGGTGTCTGAGACAAATGCACATATATAATTGCAGGGATCTTTAGTATGAGATGCAGTAATGGTGTCTGTGACAAATTTACATATATAATAGAAGGGATCTTCAGTCGGAGATGCAGAAAGGGTGCCTGAGACAAATGCACATATATAATAGCAGGTGTTTTTAGTCTGAGATGCAGTAAAGGTGTCTAAGACAAATGTACATATATAATACCAGGGATCTTTAGCCTGAGATGAGATGCAGTAATGCTTTCTGAGACAAATGTAAATGTATAATACCAGGGATCTTTAGTCTGAGATGCAGGTATGGTGTATGAGACAAATGTACATATATAATAGCAGGGATGTTTATTCTGAGATGCAGTAATGGTCTCTGAGACAAATGTACATATATAATAGCAGGGATCTTTAGTCTGAGATGCAATAATGGTGCCTGAGATAAATGTCCATAAATAATAGCAGGGATCTTTAGCGTGAGATGCAGTAGTGTTGTATGAGACAAATATGCATATATAATAACAGGGATATTTAGCCTGAGTAGCAGTAATGGTGTCTGAGTCAAATGTATGTTAAAGGGATCTTTAGTCTGACATGAGGTGCAGTAATTGTGTCTGAGTCAAATGTACATATGCAAAAGCAGGGATGTTTAGCCTGAAATGAGATGTGGTAATGGTGTCTCAGACAAATGTACATATATAATAGCAGGGATCTTTAGTCTGAGATGTAGTAATGGTGCCTGAGACAAATGTACATAAATAACAAAGGGATCTTTAGTTTGAGATGCAGTAATGGTGTCTACGACAAATGTATGTATATAATAGCAGTGGTCTTTAGCCTGAGATGAGGTAATGGTGTCTGAGACAAAGGTACATATATAATAGCAGGAATCTTTACCTTGAGATGCATTAATACTGTTTGAGACAATGTACATATATAATACAGAGATCATTAGTCTGAGATGTAGTAATGGTGTCTGAAACAAATGTACATATACAATAGCACGGATCTTTAGTCTGCGATGAGAGGCAGTAATGGCGTCTGTGACAAATGTACATAAATTATAGCAGGAATCTTTAGTCTGCGATGCAGTAGTGGTGTCTGACACAAATTTACCTATATAATAGCAGGGATCTTTAGTCTGAGATGCAGTAATGGTATCTGTGACAAATGTGCATATATAATAACAGAGATATTTAATCTGAGATGAGATGTAGTATTGGTGTCTGAGACAAATGTAAATATATAGTAGCAGGGATCTTTAGTCTGAGATGCAGTAATGTTGTCTGAGACAAATGTACATATATAAGAGCAATGATCTTTACTCTGAGATGCAGTAAACATGTCTGAGCAAATTTACATATATAATAGCAGGGATCTTTAGCCTGAGATGAGATGCAGTAATGGTGTCTTTGACAAATGTACATATAATAGCAGGGATCTTTAATCTGGGATGCAATAATGGTGCCGGAGATAAATCTCCATAAATATTAGTAGGGATCTTTAGTGTCAGATGCAGTAATTGTGTATGAGACAAATGTACATATATAATATCAGGGATCTTTAGCCTGAGATGCAGTAATGGTGTCTGAGACAAATGTACATATATAATAGCAGGGATCTTTAGTCTGAAATGCAGTAGTGGTATATGAGACAAATGTACATATATAATAGCAGGGAACTTTTGTCTGATATGCACTAATGGTGTCTGAGACAAATGTACATATATAATAGTAGGGGTCTTTAGCCTGAGATGCAGTAATGGTGCCTCGGAAAAATGCACATATATAATAGCAGGTGTCTTTAGACTGAGATGCAGTAATGGTTTCTGAGTCAAATGTACATATATAATACAGGGATCTTTAGTCTGAGATGAGGTGCAGTAATTGTGTCTGAGTCAAATGTACATATGCAAAAGCAGGGATGTTTTGCCTGAAATGAGATGTGGTAATGGTGTCTGAGACAAATTTACATATATAATAGCAGGGGTCTTTAGCCTGAGATGAGGAAATGGTGTCTGAGACAAAGGTACATGTATAATAGAGGCATCCTTAGTATGAGATGCAGTAATCGTGTCTAAGACAAATGTACATAGATAATAGCAAGGGTCTTTAGCCTGAGATGAGGTAATGGTGTCTGAGACAAAGGTACATATATAATAGCAGAGATCATTACCTTGAGATGCATTAATGGTATTTGAGACAATGTACATATATAATACATAGATCATTAGTCTGAGATGTAGTAATGGTGTCTGAGACAAATGTATATATAATAGCAAGAAGCATGAGTCTGAGATGCAGTAATGGTGTCTTGAGACAAATGTACAAATATAATAGCAGGGATCTTTAGCCTGCAATGCAGTAACGGTGTCTGAGACAAATGTACATATATAATAGCAGGGATCTTAAGCCTGAGATGCAGTAATGGTGTCTGAGACAAATGTAGACATATAATAGCAGGGAACTTTTGTCTGATATGCACTAATGGTGTCTGAGACCAATGTACATATATAATAGTAGGGGTCTTTAGCCTGAGATGCAGTAATGGTGTCTGAGTCAAATGTACATATATAATACAGGGATCTTTAGTCTGAGATGAGGTAATGAGATGAGTAATTGTGTCTGAGTCAAATGTACATATGCAAAAGCAGGGATGTTTAGCCTGAAATGAGATGTGGTAATGGTGTCTGAGACAAATTTACATATATAATAGCTGGGGTCTTTAGCCTGAGATGAGGTAATGGTGTATGAGTCAAAGGTACATATATAATACAGGGACCTTTAGTCTGAGATGAGGTAATGAGATGAGTAATTGTGTCTGAGTCAAATGTACATATGCAAAAGCAGGGATGTTTAGCCTGAAATGAGATGTGGTAATGGTGTCTGAGACAAATTTACATATATAATAGCTGGGGTCTTTAGCCTGAGATGAGGTAATGGTGTCTGAGGCAAAGGTACATATATAATAGAGGGATCTTTAGATTGAGATGCAGTAATGGTGTTTAAGACAAATGTAAATATATAATAGCAAGGGTATTTAGCCTGAGATGAGGTAATGGTGTCTGAGACAAAGGTAAATATATAATAGCAGGGATCTTTACCTTGAGATGCATTAATGGTGTTTGAGACAATGTACATATATAATACAGAGATCATTAGTCTGAGATGTAGTAATGGTGTCTGACACAAATGTACCTATATAATAGCAGGGATCTTTAGTCTGAGATGTAGTAATGGTGTCTGAGACAAATGTATATTTAATAGCAGGAAACGTGAGTCTGAGATGCAGTAATGGTGTCTTGACACAAATGTACATATATAATAGCAGGGATCTTTAGCCTGAGATGCAGTAACAGTGTCTGAGACAAATGTACATATATAATAGTAGGGATCTTTAGCCTCAGATGCAGTAATGGTGTCTGAGACAAATGTAGATATATAATAGCAGGGAACTTTTGTCTGAGATGCAGTAATGGTGTCTGAGACCAATGTACATATATAATAGTATGGGTCTTTAGCCTGAGATGCAGTAATGGTGCCTGAGAAAAATGCACATATATAATAGCATTTGTCTTTAGACTGAGATGCAGTAATGGTGTCTGAGTCAAATGTACATATGCAAAGGCAGGGATGTTTACCCTGAAATGAGATGTGGTAATGGTGTCTGAGACAAATGTACATAAATTATAGCAGGGATATTTAGTCTGAGATGCAGTAATGGTGTCTATGACAAATATATATATAATAGCAGGAAACTTGATTCTGAGATGCAGTAATAGTGTCTTGAGACAAATGTACATATATAATTGGAGGGATCTTTAGTATGAGATGCAGTAATGGTGTCTGAGACAAATTTACATATATAATAGAAGGGATCTTCAGTCTGAGATGCAATAATGGTGTCTGAGACAAATTTACATATATAACAGCAGGGGTGATTAATCTGTGATGCAGTAGTGGTGTCTCACACAAATGTACATATGTAATAGCAGGGATCCTTAGTCTGAGATGTAGTATTGGTGTCTGAGACAAATGTACATATATAATAGCAGGGATCTTTAGTCTGCGATGAGTAATGGTGTGTGAGAAAAATGTACATATATAATACAGAGATCATTAGTCTGAGATGTAGTAATGGTGTCTGAGACAAATGTACATATATAATAGCACGGATCTTTAGTCTGCGAAGAGAGGCAGTAATGGCGTCTGTGACAAATGTACATATATAATAGCAGTGATATTTAATCTGAGATGAGATGTAATATTGGTGTCTGAGACAAATGTACATATATAATAGCACGGATCTTTAGTCTGCGGTGAGATGCAGTAATGGTACCTGAGACAAATGTACATATATAACAGCAGGGATCTTTAGTCTGCGATGCAGTAATGGTGTCTGAGACAACTGTACATATATAATAGGAGGGATTGTTAGTCTGAGATGCAGTAATGGTGTCTGAGACAAATGTACATATATAACAGCGGGGATCTTTAGCCTGAGATGAGATGCAATAATGCTGTCTGAGACAAATGTAAATATATAGTAGCAGGGATCTTTAGTCTGAGATGCAGTAATGGTATCTGTGAAAAATGTGCATATATAATAACAGGGATATTTGAACTAAGATGAGATGTAGTATTGGTGTCTGAGACAAATGTACATATATAACAGCAGGGATCTTTAGTCTGCGATGCAGTAATGGTGTCTGAGACAACTGTACATATATAATAGGAGGGATCGTTATTCTGAGGTACAGTAATGGTGTCTGAGACAAATGTACATATATAATAGCAGGGATCTTTAGCCTGAGATGAGATGCAGTAATGCTGTCTGAGACAAATGCAAATATATAGTAGCAGGGATCTTTAGTCTGAGATGTAGTAATGTTGTCTGAGACAAATGTACATATATAAGAGCAGTGATCTTTACTCTGAGATGCAGTAAAGATGTCTGAGCAAATTTACATATATAATAGCAGGGATCTTTACCCTGAGATGAGATGCAGTAATGGTGTCTTTGACAAATGTACATATAATAGCAGGGATCCTTAATCTGAGATGCAATAATGGTGCCTGAGATAAATGTCCATAAATAATAACAGGGATCTTTAGTCTGAGATGCAGTAATGGGGTTTGAGACAAATGTTCATATATAATAGCAGGGATCTTTAGTCTGAGATGCAGTAGTGGTATCTGAGACAAATGTACATATATAATAGCAGGGAACTTTTGTCTGATATGCACTAATGGTGTCTGAGACCAATGTACATATATAATAGTAGGGGTCTTTAGCCTGAGATGCAGTAATGGTGCCTGAGAAAAATGCACATATATAATAGCAGGTGTCTTCAGACTGAGATGCAGTAATGGTGTCTGAGTCAAATGTACATATATAATACAGAGATCATTAGTCTGAGATGTAGTAATGTTGTCTGAGACAAATGTACATATTTAATAGCACGGATCTTTAGTCTGTGATGAGAGGCAGTAATGGCGTCTGTGACAAATGTACATATATCATAGCAGGGATCTTTAGTCTGCGATGCAGTAGTGGTGTCTGACACAAATGGACCTATATAATAGCAGGGATCTTTAGTCTGAGCTGCAGTAATGGTATCTGTGACAAATGTGCATATATAATAACAGGGATATTTAATCTGAGATGAGATGTAGTATTGGTGTCTGAGACAAATGTACATATATAAAAGCACGGATCTTTAGTCTGCGGTGAGATGCAGTAATGGTGCCTGAGACAAATGTACATATATAACAGCAGGGATCTTTAGTCTGCAATGCAGTAATGGTGTCTGAGACAACTGTACATGTATATAATAGGAGGGATCGTTAGTCTGAGATACAGTAATGGTGTCTGAGACAAATGTACATATATAATAGCAGGGATCTTTAGCCTGAGATGAGATGCAGTAATGCTGTCTGAGACAAATGTAAATATATAGTAGCAGGGATCTTTAGTCTGAGATGTAGTAATGTTGTCTGAGACAAATGTACATATATAAGAGCAATGATCTTTACTCTGAGATGCAGTAAAGATGTGTGAGCAAATTTACATATATGATAGCAAGGATCTTTAGCCTGAGATGAGATGCAGTAATGGTGTCTGTGACAAATGTACATATAATAGCAGGGATCTTTAATCTGAGATGCAATAATGGTGCCTGAGATAAATGTCCATAAATAATATCAGGGATCTTTAGCCTGAGATGCAGTTATGGTGTCTGAGACAAATGTACAACTATAATAGCAGGGATCTTTAGTCTGAGGTGCAGTAGTGGTGTCGGAGACAAATTATATATATAATATCAGGGAACTTTTGTCTGATATGCACTAATGGTGTCTGAGACCAATGTACATATATAATAGTAGGGGTCTTTAGCCTGAGATGCAGTAATGGTGCCTGAGAAAATTGCCCATATATAATAGCATGTGTCTTTAGACTGAGATGCAGTAATGGTGTCTGAGTCAAATGTACATATATAATACAGGGATCTTTAGTCGGAGATGAGGTGCAGTAATTGTGTCTGAGTCAAATGTACATATGCAAAAGCAGGGATGTTTAGCCTGAAATGAGATGTGGTAATGGTGTCTGAGACAAATTTACATATATAATAGCAGAGGTCTTTAGTCTGAGATGAGGTAATGGTATCTGAGACAAAGGTACATATATAATAGAGGGATCTTTAGTTTGAGATGCAGTAATGGTGTCTAAGACAAATGTACATATATAATAGCAAGGGTCTTTAGCCTGAGATGAGGTAATGGTGTCTGAGACAAAGGTACATATATAATAGCAGGGATCTTTACCTTGAGATGCATTAATGGTGTTTGAGACAATGTACATATATAATACAGAGATCAGTCTGAGATGTAGTAATGGTGTCTGAGCAAATGTATATACAATAGCAGGAAACATGAGTCTGAGATGCAGTAATGATGTCTTGAGACAAATGTTCATATATAATAGCAGGGATCTTTAGCTTGAGATGCAGTAATGGTGTCTGAGACAAATGTACATATATAATAGCAGGGATCTTTAGCCTGAGATGCAGTAATGGTGTTTGAGACAAATGTATATATATAATAGTAGGGGTCTTTAGCCTGAGATGCATTAATGGTGCCTGGGAAAAATGCACATATATAATAGCAGGTGTCTTTAGACTGAGATGCAGTAATGGTGTCTGAGTCAAATGTACATATATAATACAGGGATCTTTAGTCTGAGATGAAGTGCAGTAATTTTGTCTGAGTCAAATGTACATATGCAAAGGCAGGGATGTTTACCCTGAAATGAGATGTGGTAATGGTGTCTGAGACAAATGTACAGATATTATAGCAGGGATATTTAGTTTGAGATGTAGTAATGGTGCCTGAGACAAATGTACATATATAATAAAGGACTCTTTAGTTTGAGATGCAGTAATGGTGTCTAAGACAAATGTATATATAATAGCAGGAAACTTGATTCTGAGATGCAGTAATAGTGTCTTGAGACAAATGTGCATATATAATAGCAGGGATCATTACCTTGAGATGCATTAATGGTGTTTGAAACAATGTACATATATAATACAGAGATCATTAGTCTGAGATGTAGTAATGGTGTCTGATACAAATGTATATATAATAGCAGGAAACTTGATTCTGAGATGCAGTAATAGTGTCTTGAGACAAATGTACATATATAATAGCAGGGATCTTTACCTGAGATGCAGTAATTGGGTCTGTGACAAATGTTCATATATAATTACAGGGATCTTTAGTATGAGATGCAGTAATGGTGTCTGAGACAAATTTACATATATAATAGAAGGGATTTTCAGTCTGAGATGCAAAAATGGTGTCTGAGACAAATTTACATATATAATAGCAGGGATCTTTAGTCTGAGATGATATGCAGTAATGCTGCCTGAGACAAATTTACATATATAACAGCAGGAGTCATTAATCTGCAATGCAGTAGTTGTGTCTGACACAAATGTGCATATATAATAGCAGGGATCCTTAGTCTGAGATGCAGTAATGGTGTCTGTGACAAAAGTACATATATAATAACAGGGATCTTTAGTCTGAGATGCAATAATGGTGCCTGAGATAAATGTCCATAAATAATAGCAGGGATCTTTAGCATGAGATGCAGTAATGTTGTATGAGACAAATGTACATATATAAAACCAGGGATCTTTAGTCTGCGATGCTGTAGTGGTGTCTGAGATAAATGTACATATAAAATACCAAGGGTTTTTAGCCTGAGATGAGATGCAGTAATGGTGTCTGAGACAAATGTACATATATAATAGCAGGGATCTTTAGCCTGAGATGCAGAAAGGGTGCCTGAGACAAATGCACATATATAATAGCAGGTGTCTTTAGTCTGAGATGCAGTAAAGGTGTCTGAGACAAATGTACATATATAATACCAGGGATCTTTAGCTTGAGATGAGATGCAGTATTGCTGTCTGAGACAAATGTAAATGTATAATAGCAGGGATCTTTAGTCTGAGATGCAGGTATGGTGTATGAGACAAATGTACATATATAATAGCAGTGATCTTAATTCTGAGATGCAGTAAAGATGTCTGAGCAAATTTACATATATAATAGCAGGGATCTTTAGCCTGAGATGAGATGCAGTATTGCTGTCTGAGACAAATGCAAATATATAGTAGCAGGGATCTTTAGTCTGAGATGCAGGTATGGTGTATGAGACAAATGTACATATATAATACCAGGGATCTTTAGCCTGAGATGAGATGCAGTAATGGTGTCTGAGACAAATGTACATATATAATACCAGGGATTTTAGCCTGAGATGAGATGCAGTATTGCTGTCTGAGACAAATGTAAATGTATAATAGCAGGGATCTTTAGTCTGAGATGCAGGTATGGTGTATGAGACAAATGTACATATATAATACCAGGGATCTTTAGCCTGAGATGAGATGCAGTAATGGTGTCTGAGACAAATGTACATATATAATACCAGGGATCTTTAGCCTGAGATGAGATGCAGTATTGCTGTCTGAGACAAATGTAAATGTATAATAGCAGGGATCTTTAGTCTGAGATGCAGGTATGGTGTATGAGACAAATGTACATATATAATAGCAGTGATCTTTATTCTGAGATGCAGTAACGATGTCTGAGCAAATTTACATATATACTAGCAGGGATCTTTAGTCTGAGATGCAATAATGGTGCCTGAGATAAATGTCCATAAATAATAAAGGGATCTTTAGTTTGAGATGCTGTAATGGTGTCTAAGACAAATGTATGTATATAATAGCAGGGGTCTTTAGCTGAGATGAGGTAATGGTGTCTGAGACAAAGGTACATATATAATAGCAGGGATCTTTACCTTGAGATGCATTAATGGTGTTTGAGACAATGTACATATATAATACAGAGATCATTAGTCTGAGATGTAGTAATCGTGTCTGAGACAAATGTATATATAATAGCAGGAAACTAGATTCTGAGATGCAGTAATAGTGTCTTGAGACAAATGTACATATATAATAGCAGGGATCTTTACCTGAGATGCAGTAATGGTGTTTGAGACAAATGTACATATATAATAGCAGGGATCTTTAGTATGAGATGCAATAATAGTGTCTGTGACAAATTTACATTTATAATAGCAGGGATCTTTAGTCTGAGATGATATGCAGTAATGCTGTCTGAGACAAATTTACATATAAAACAGCAGGGGTCATTAATCTGCGATGCAGTAGTGGTGTCTGACACAAATGTACATATACAATAGCAGGGATCCTTAGTCTGAGATGCAGTAATGGTGTCTGAGACAAATGTACATATATAATAGCAGGGATTTTTAACCTGAGATGAGATGTAGTATTGGTGTCTGAGACAAATGTACATATATAATAGCAGAGATCGTTAGTCTGCGGTGAGATGCAGTAATGGTGCCAGAGACAAACGTACATATATAATAGCAGGGATATTTAGTCTGCGATGAGTAATGGTTTGTGAGACAAATGTACATATATAATAGCAGAGATCTTTAGTCTGAGATGCAGTAATGGTGTCTGAGACAAATGTACATATATAATAGCAGAGATCTTTAGTCTGAGATGCAGTAATGGTGTCTGAGACAAATGTACATATATAATAGCAGAGATCTTTAGTCTGAGATGCAGTAATGGTGTCTGAGGCAAATGTACATATATAATTGCAGGGATCCTTCGCCTGAGATGAGATGGAGTAATGCTGTCTGAGACAAATGTAAATACATAATAGCAGGGATCTTTAGTCTGAGATGTAGTAATGTTGTCTTAGACAAATGTACATATATAATAGCAGTGATCTTTTTTGTGACATGCAGTAAATATGTCTGAGCAAATTTACATATATAATAGCAGGGATCTTTAGCCTGAGATGAGATGCAGTAATGGTGTCTGTAACAAATGTACATATATAATACCAGGGATCTTTAGTCTGAGATGCAATAAGGGTGCCTGAGATAAATGTCCATAAATAATAGAAGGGATCTTTAGCGTGAGATTCAGTAATGGTGTAAGAGACAAATGTACATATATAATAACAGGGATATTCAGCCTGAAATGCAGTAATGGTGTCTCAGAGAAATGTACATATATAATACCAGGGATCCTTAGTCTGAGATGCAGTAATGGGGTCTGAGACAAATGTACATATATAATAGCAGGGATCTTTAGCCTGAGATTAGATGCAGTAATGGTGTCTGAGACAAATGTACATATATAATAGCAGGGATCTTTAGCCTGAGATGAGATGCAATAATGGAGTCTGAGACAAAAGTACATATATAATAAATGGATCTTTAGTCTGAGATGCAGAAAGGGTGCCTGAGACAAATGCACATATATAATAGCAGGGATCTTTAGCCTGAGATGAGATGCAGTAATGCTTTCTGAGACAAATGTAAATGCATAATAGCAGGGATTTTTAGTCTGAGATGCAGGTATGGTGTATGAGACAAATGTACATATATAATAGCAGTGATCTTTATTCTGAGATGCAGTTACTATGTCTGAACAAATTTACATATATAATAGCAGGGATCTTTAGTCTGAGATGCAGTAATGTTGTATGAGACAAATGTGCATATATAATAACAGGGATATTCAGCCTGAAATGCAGTAATGGTGTCTGAGACAAATGTAAATATATAATTGCAGGTGTCTTTAGTCTGAGATGCAGTAATGTTGTATGAGACAAATTTGCATATATAATAACAGGGATATTTAGCCTGAGATGCAGTAATGGTGTCTGAGTCAAATGTACATATATAATACAGGGATCTTTAGTCTGAGATGAGGTGCAGTAATTGTGTCTGAATCAAATGTACATATGCAAAAGTTGGGATGTTTAGCCTGAAATGAGATGTGGTAATGGTGTCTGAGAGAAATGTACATATATAATAGCAGGGATATTTAGTATGAGATGTAGTAATGGTGCCTGAGACAAATGTACATAAATAATAAAGGGATCTTTAGTTTGAGATGCAATAATGGTGTCTAAGACAAATGTATATATATATAATAGCAGGGGTCTTTAGCCTGAGATGAGGTAATGGTGTCTGAGACAAAGGTACATATATAATAGCAGGGATCTTTACCTTGAGATGCATTAATGGTGTTTGAGGCAATGTACATATACAATACAGAGATCATTAGTCTGAGATGTAGTAATGGTGTCTGAGACAAATGTATATATAATAGCAGAAAACTTGAGTCTGAGATGCAGTAATGGTGTCTGAGACAAATGTACATATATAATAGCAGGGATATTTTGCCTGAGATGCAGAAATTGGGTCTGTGACAAATGTTCATATATAATAGCAGTGATGTTTAGTCTGAGCTGCAGTAATGGTGTCTGAGACAAATGTACATATATAATAGCAGGGATCTTTAGTATGAGATGCAGTAACGGTGTCTGAGACAAATTTACATATATAATAGCAGGGGTCTTTAGTCTGCGATGAGAAGCAGTAGTGGTGTCAGAGACAAATGTGCATATATAATAGCAGGGATCTTTAGTCTGAGATGCAGTATTGATATCTGTGACAAATGGAAATATATAATAGCAGAGATCATTAGTCTGAGATGCAGTAATTGTGTCTGAGACGAATGCAGACAATTTTCAGCGGAGACCCGGTGAGAAATGCTCCACATGCATCTCTTTGAAAAATGGCAGGGATCTTTAGTCTGAGATGCTGTAATGGTGTCTGAGACAAATGTACATATATAATAGCAGGGATCTTTAGTCTGAGATGCAGTAATGGTACCTGAGATAAATGTCCCTATATAATACTAGAGATCTTAAGCGTGAGATGCAGTAATGGTGTATGAGACAAATGTACATATATAACAGCAGGGGTTTTTAGTCTGCGATGCAGTAGTTGTGTCGGAGACAAATGTACATATATAATAGCAAGGATCTTTAGTATGAGATGCAGTAAATGTGTCTGAGACACATTTACATATATAATAGAAGGGATCTTCAGTCTGAGATGCAATAATGGTGTCTGAGACAAATTTACATATATAATAGCAGGGATCTTTAGTCTGCGGTGAGATGCAGTAATGGTGTCTGAGTCAAATGTGCATATATAATAGCAGGGATCTTTAGCCTGAGATACAGTAATGGTGTCTGAGACAAATGTACATATATAATAGCAGGGATCATTAGTCTGAGATGCAGTAATTGTGTCTGAGATGAATGTAGACAATTTTCAGCGGAGGCCCGGGGAGAAATGCTCCAGATGCATGTCTTTGAAAAATAGCAGGGATCTTTAGTCTGAGATGCAGTAATGGTGTCTGAGACAAATGTAACATATAGAATAGCACGGATCTTTAGTCTGCGATGAGAGGCAGTAATGGCGTCTGTGACAAATGTACATATATAATAGCAGGGATCTTTAGTCTGAGATGCAGTAATGGTGTCTGAGACAAATGTACATATATAATAGCAGGGATCTTTAGCCTGAGATGAGATGCAGTAATGGTGTCTGAGACAAATGTACATATATAATAGCAGGGATCTTTAGCCTGAGATGAGATGCAGTAATGCTGTCTGAGACAAATGTAAATATATAATAGCAGGGATCTTTAGTCTGAGATGATGTAATGTTGTCTGAGACAAATGTACAAATATAAGAGCAGTGATCTTTATTCTGAGATGCAGTAAAGATGTCTGAGCCAATTTTCATATATAATAGCAGGGATCTTTAGCCTGAGATGAGATGCAGTAATGGTATCTTTGACAAATGTACATATATAATAGCAGGGATCTTTAGTCTGCGATGCAGTAATGGTGTCTGAGACAAATGTACATATATAATAGAAGGGATCTTTAGTCTGAGATAAAATAATGGTGCCTGAGACAAATGTACATATATAATAGCAGGGATCTTTAGTCTGCAATGCAGTAATGGTGTCTGAGACAAATATAAATATATAATAGCAGGGATCTTTAGTCTGAGATGTAGTAATGGTGCCTGAGATAAATGTACATGTATAATAGCAGGGATCTTTAGTCTGCGATGCAGTAATGGTGTCTGAGACAAATGTACATATATAATACCAAGTGTCTTTAACCTAAAATGAGAGGCAGTAATGGTGTCTGAGGCAAATGTACATATATAATAGCAGGGATATTTAGCCTGAGATGAGATGCAATAATGGTGTCTGAGACAAAAGTACATATATAATAACAGGGATCTTTAGTCTGAGATGCAGAAAGGGTGCCTGAGACAAATGCACATATATAATATCAGGTGTCTTTAGTCTGAGATGCAGTAAAGGTGTCTGAGACAAATGTACATATATAATAACAGGGATTTTTAGTCTGACATGCAGTGATGGTGTCTGAGAAAAATGTTTATATATAATAGAGGGATCTTTAGTCTGAGATGAGATGCAGTAATGGTGTCTGAGACAAATGTACATATATAATACCAGGGATCTTTAGCCTGAGATGAGATGCAGTAATGCTGTCTGAGACAAATTTAAATGTATAATAGCAGGGATCTTTAGTCTGAGATGCAGGTATGGTGTATGAGACAAATTTACATATATAATAGCAGTGATCTTTATTCTGAGATGCAGTAACGATGTCTGAGCAAATTTACATATATAATGGCAGGGATCTTTAGTCTGAGATACAATAATGGTGCCTGAGATAAATGTCCATAAATAATAGCAACGATCTTTAGCGTGAGATACAGTAATGTTGTATGAGACAAATGTGCATATATAATAACAGGGATATTTAGCCTGAGATGCAGTAATGGTGTCTGAGACCAATGTACATATATAGTAGAAGGGGTCTTTAGCCTGAGATGCAGTAATGGTGCCTGAGAAAAATGCACATATATAATAGCAGGTGTCTTTAGAGTGAGATGCAGTAATGGTGTCTGAGTCAAATGTACGTATATAATACAGGGATCTTTAGTCTGAGATGAGGTGTAGTAATTGTGTCTGAGTCAAATGTACATATGCAAAAGCTGGGATGTTTGGCCTCAAATGAGGTGTGGTAATGGTGTCTGAGACAAATGTATATATATAACAGCAGGGATCTTCAGTCTGAGATGTAGTAATGCTGCCTGAGACAAATGTACATAAATAATAAAGGGATCTATAGTTTGAGATGCACTAATGGTGTCTAAGACAAATGAACATATATAATAGCAGGGGTCTTTAGCCTGAGATGAGGTAATGGTGTCTGAGACAAAGGTACATATATAATAGCAGGGATCTTTAGTCTGCGATGCAGTAGTGGTGTCTGACACAAATGTACCTATATAATAGCAGGGATCTTTAGTCTGAGATGCAGTAATGGTATCTGTGAAAACTGTGCATATATAATAACAGGGATATTTAATCTGAGATGAGATGTAGTATTGGTGTCTGAGACAAATGTACATATATAATAGCATGGATCTTTAGTCTCCGATGAAATGCAGTAATGGTGCCTGAGACAAATGTACATATATAACAGCAGGGATCTTTAGTCTGTGATGCAGTAATGGTGTATGAGACAACTGTACATATATAATAGGAGGGATCATTAGTCTGAGATGCAGTAATGGTGTCTGAGACAAATGTACATATATAATAGCAAGGATCTTTAGCCTGAGATGAGATGCAGTAATGGTATCTGAGACAAATGTACATATATAATAGCAGGGATACTTAGTCTGAGATGCAGTAATGGTGTCTGAGACATCATCATCTTCTTTCGGCTATTACCATTAGGAGTCACCACAGCGAATCACCTGTTTCCATTTCTTCCTGTCCTCTGCATCTTGCTATGTCACACCAACCACGGTATCTAAGATAAATGTACATATATAATAGCAGACATCTTTAGTCTGAGATGCAGTAATTGTGTCTGAGACAAATCTACATATATAGTAGCAGGGATTTTTAGCCTGAGATGAGATCTAGTAAAGGTGTCTGAGAGAAATGTACATATATATATTTTTTTAAATTTTTTTTATTTTACATTTGATTATCAGGAAAGTCCGACTTGGAACGTAGCCATATTTCAGCGGTGGCCCTGGGAGAAATGCTCCAGATACATGTATTGGAATAATAGCAGGGATCTTTAGCTTAAGATGCAGTAATGGTGTCTAAGAAATAATGTACATATATAATACCCGGGATATTTAGTCTGAGATGCAGTAACTGTCTGAGACAAATGTACATATATAATAGGAGGGATCGTTATTCTGAGATGCAGTAATGGTGCCTGAGACAAATGTACATATATAATAGCATGGATCTTTAGTCTGCGGTGAGAGGCAGTAATGGCGCCTGAGACAAATGTACTTATATAATAGCAGGGATCTTGAGCCTGAGATGCAGTAATGATGTCTGAGACAAATGTACCTGTATAATAACATGGATATTTAGACAGAGATGCAGTAATCATGTCTGAGACAAATGTACATATATAATAGCAGGGATGTTTAGTCTGAGATGCAGTAATAGTGTTTGAGACAAATGTACATATATAATAGCAGGGATGTTTAGTATGTGATGCAGTAGAGGTGTCTGAGACAAATGTACCTGTATAATAACATGGTTATTTAGACAGAGATGCAGTAATCATGTCTGAGACAAATGTACATATATAATAGCAGGGATGTTTAGTCTGAGATGCAGTAATAGTGTTTGAGACAAATGTACATATATAATAGCAGGGATGTTTAGTCTGTGATGCAGTAGAGGTGTCTGAGACAAATGTACCTGTATAATAACATGGATATTTAGACAGAGATGCAGTAATCATGTCTGAGACAAATGTACATATATAATAGCAGGGATGTTTAGTCTGAGATGCAGTAATAGTGTTTGAGACAAATGTACATATATAATAGCAGGGATGTTTAGTCTGTGATGCAGTAGAGGTGTCTGAGACAAATGTACATTTATAATAGCAGAGATCTTTAGTCTGAGATGCTATAATGGTGTCTGAGACAAATGTAAATATATACAAGCATGGAGCTTTAGCCTGAGTTGAGATGTAGTAATGGTGTCTGAAACAAGACCAATGTATATATATAGATATATATATATATATATTTATATATATATATATATATATATATATATATATATATACATATATATATATATATATATATATATATATATATATATATATAATAGCAGGGATCTTAAGACTGTGATACAGTAATGGTGTCTGAGACAAATATACATATATAATAGCAGGGATCATTAGTCTGAGATGCAGTAATGGTGTGTTAGACAAATGTACATATATAATAGCAGGGATCTTTAGTATGCAATGCAGTAGTGGTTTCTGAGACAATTGTACATACGTAATAGCAGGGATATTTGGTCTGAAATGAGATGTAGTAATGGTGTCTGAGACAAATGTACATATATAATACCAGGGATCTTTAGTCTGAGATGAGATGCAGTAATTGTATCTGAGACATATTTACATATATAATAGCAGGGATCTTTAGTCTGCGATGCAGTAGTGGTTTCTGAGACAAATGTACATATATAATATCAAGGGTGTTTAGCCTAAGATGCAGTAATGGTGTCTGAGACAAATGTACATATATAATAACAGAGATATTTAGCCTGAGATGCAGTAATGGGGTCTGAGACAAATTGTACATATATAATAGCAGGGATCTTTATTCTGAGATGTAGTAATGGTGCCTGAGACAAATGTACATATATAATAAAGGGATCTTTTGTTTGAAATGCAGTAATGGTGTCTAAGACAAATGTACATATATAATAGCAGGGGTCTTTAGCCTGAGATGAGGTACTGGTGTCTGAGACAAAGGTACATATATAATAGCAGGGATCTTTAGCTTGAGATGCATTAATGGTGTGTGAGACAATGTACATATATAATACAGAGATCATTAGTCTGAGATGCAATAATGGTGTCTGAGACAAATGTACATATATAATATCAGGAAACTTGAGTCTGAGATGCAGTAATGGTGTCTGAGACAAATTTACATATATAATAGCAGGGATCTTTAGTCTGAGATGCAGTAATGGTGTCTGTGACAAATGTACATATATAATAATAGGGATATTTAACCTGAGATGAGAGACAGTATTGCTGTCTGAGACAAATGTACATATATGATAGCAGGGATCTTTAGTATGCAGTGAGATACAGTAATGGTGCCTGAGACAAATGTACATATATAATAGCAGGGATCTTTAGTCTGCGATGCAGTAATGGTGTCTGAGACAAATGTACATATATAATAGCAGGGATCATTAGTCTGAGATGCAGTAATGGTGTCTGAGACAAATGTACATATATAATAGCAGGGATCTTTAGCCTGAGATGAGATGCAGTAATGCTGTCTGAGACAAATGTAAATATATAATAGCATGGATCTTTAGTCTGAGATGCAGTAATGGTGTCTGAAAAATATATACATATATAAGAGCAGGGGTCTTTAGCCTGAGATGCAGTAATGGTGTCTGTGAGAAGTGTAAATATATAATAGCAGTGATTGTTTGTCTGAGATGTGGTAATGGTGTCTGAGAAAATTTACATATATAATAGCAAGGATCTTTAGTCTGAGAAGCAGTAATGGTGTCTGAGACAAATGTACATATATATAATAGCAGGGATCTTTCGTTTGAGATGCAGTAATGGAGTCTGAGACAAATGTACATATATATAATAGCAGTGAATTTAGCTTGAGATGCAGTAATGGTGTCTGAGACAAATGTACATATATAATAGGAGGGATTTGTAGTCTGAGATGCAAAAATGGTGTCTGAGAAAATTTACATATATAAGAGCACGGATCTTTAGTCTGAGATGCAGTAATGGTGTCCGAGACAAATATGCATATATAATAGCAAGGATCTTTAGTCTGAGAAGCAGTAATGGTGTCTGAGACAAATGTACATATATATAATAGCAGGGATCTTTCGTTTGAGATGCAGTAATGGTGTCTGAGACAAATGTACATATATATAATAGCAGGGAATTTAGCTTGAGATGCAGTAATGGTGTCTGAGACAAATGTACATATATAATAGCAGGGATATTTAGCCTGAGATGCAGTAATGGTGTCTAAAACAAATGAACATATATAATAGCAGAGATGTTTAGTCTGAGATGCAGTAATGCTGTCTGAGACAAAGGTACATATATAATAGCAGGGATCTTTAGTCTGAGATGCAGTAATGGTGTCTGAAACAAATGTACATATATAATAGAAGTGAACTTTAGTCTGAGATGCAGTAATGATGTCTGAGGCAAATTTACATATATAATAGCAGGAATCTTTAGTCAGAGATGCAATAATTGTTTCTGAGACAAATGTACATATATAATAGCAGGGATCTTCAGTCTGAGATGCAGTATTGGTGTCTGAGACAAATGTACATATATATTAGCAGGGATCTTTAGCCTGAGATGCAGTAATGCTGTCTGAGACAAAGATACCTATATAATAGCAGGGATCTATAGTCTGAGATGCAGTAATGGTGTCTGAGACAAATGTACATCTATAATAGAAGTGAACTTTAGTCTGAGATGCAGTAATGATGTCTGAGGCAAATTTACCTATATAATAGCAGGGATCTTTTGCCAGAGATGAGATGCAGTAATGCTGTCTGAGACAACTGTACATATATAATGGTAGGGATCTTTAGTCTGAGATGCAGTATTGGTGTATGAGACAAATGTGCATATATAATGGCAGGGATCTTTAGCCTGATTTACAGTAATGGTGTCTGAGACAAATGTACATATATAATAGCAGGGATCATTAGTCTGAGATGCAGTAATTGTGTCTGAGACGAATGTAGCCAATTTTCGGTGGCGGCCCTGGGAGAAATACTCCAGATGCATGTCTTTGAATAATAGCCGGGATCTTTAGTCTGAGATGCAATAATGGTGTCTGAGACAAATGTACATATGTAATAGCAGGGATCTTTAGCCTGAGATGCAGTAATGGTGTCTGAGACAAATATACATATATAATAGCAGGGATCGTTAGTCTGCGATGAGAGGCAGTAATGGTGTCTGTGACAAATGTACATATATAATAGCAGGGATCTTTAGTCTGCGATGCAGTAATGGTACCTGAGACAAATGTCCATATATAATAGCAGGGGTCTTTAGCGTGAGATACAGTAAGGGTGTCGGAGACAAATGTACATATATAATAGCAGGGGTCTTTAGCCTTAGATGCAGTAATAGTGCCTGAAAAAAATGCACATATGTAATAGCAGATGTCTTTAGACTGAGATGCAGTAATGGTGTCTTAGACAAATGTACATATGCAAAAGCAGGGATCTTTAGCCTGAAATGAGATGTGGTAATGGTGTCTGAGACAAATGTACATATTTAATAAAGGGATCTTTAGTTTGAGATTCAGTAATGGTGTCTAAGACAAATGTACATATATAATAGCAGGGATCTTTAACTTGAGATGCATTAATGGTGTTTGAGACAATGTACATATATAATACAGAGATCATTAATCTGAGATGTAGTAATGGTGTCTGAGACAAATGTACATACATAATAGCAGGGATCTTTTGCCTGAGATGCAGTTATTTGTGTCTGTGACAAATGTTCATATATAATAGCAGGGATCTTTAGTATGAGATGCAGTAACGATTTGTGAGACTAATTTACATATATAATAGAAGGGATCATTAGTCTGAGATGAGATGCAGTAATGGTGTCTGAGATAAATGTGCATATATAACAGCAGGGGTCTTTAGTCTGCAATGCAGTAATGGTGTCTGACACAAATGTACATATATAATAACAGGGATATTTAACCTGAGATGAGATGTAGTATTGGTGTCTGAGACAAATGTACATATATAATAGCAGGGATCTTTGGTCTGCGGTGAGATGCAGTGATGGTGCCTGAGGCAAATGTACATATATAGTAGCAGGGATCTTTAGTCTGCGATGCAGTAATGGTGTCTGAGACAAATGTACATATATAATAGCAGGGATCTTTAGTCTGAGATGCAGTAGTGGTGTCTGAGACAAATGTACATATATAATAGTAAGGGTCTTTAGCCTGAGATGTAGTAATGGTGCCTGAGACAAATGTACATATATAGTAGCAGGGATCTTTAGTCTGCGATGCAGTAATGGTGTCTGAGACAAATGTACATATATAATAGCAGGGATCTTTAGTCTGAGATGCAGTAGTGGTGTATGAGACAAATGTACATATATAATAGCAAGGGTCTTTAGCCTGAGATGCAGTAATGGTGTCTAAGACAAATGTATATATGTATATATATACATATATATATATATATATATATATATATATATATATATATATATATATATATATATATATATATATATATATATATATATATATATATGTGTGTATTTATATATACAACCGGGATCTTTACCCTGAGATGAGATGCAGTAATGGTGTCTGAGACAAATGTACATATCCAATAGCAGGGATCTTTAGCCTGAGATGAAATGCAGTAATGGTGTCTGAGACAAATGTACATATATAATAGCAAGGATCTTTAGTCTGCGATGCAGTAATGGTGGCTGTGACAAATGTACTTATATAATAGCAGGGATCTTTAGTCTGTTATGAGATGCAGTAATGGTGTCTGAGACAAATGTACATATATAATAGCAGGGATCTTTAGTTTGAGATGCAGTAATGGTGTCTGTGACAAATGTACATATATAATAGCAAGGATATTTAGCCTGGGATGAGATGCAGTAATGGTGTTTGAGACAAATGTACATATATAGTAGCAGGTATCTTTAGTCTGCGATGCAGTAATGGTGTCTGAGACAAATGTACATATATAGTAGCAGGTATCTTCAGTCTGCGATGCAGTAATGGTGTCTGAGACAAATGTACACATATAATAGCAGGTATCTTTAGTCTGCAATGCAGTAATGGCATCTGATATAAATATACATATCTAAAGAAACCATGATGCTCAGATATACATTTCACTCAGTGGTTATAAGCATAGGAATCAACTATATTCACAAAAATGTCCACACACCTAAAATGTTGTTTAGTAAATATTCTTTCATCTAATGCTGCAGTAATTTGAATAAGACAGAAACCTCCACTAAAATGTTTTATGATAGCAACTGGCATAGGGGGTGGGGGTAGAATAAAATTCAAAGGCACCATGACAATATGGCAACACGGTTCTGTCCCACGTGTCCAAATATATAAAAGGATGTTTGCACCAACAGAGTAATAACATTCAAGAATCAGTCATACTGCTATTTTTGCCTTGTGGCAGTTATCACAGCACTGGCAGTGATGTCTGTAATATGTACTGTTTGGGATTGCATGTCTACTACTGTTAATATTAAAACCTGTACAGTCTGAGGCAGGTATATTCATCCTGACACTCTGTTAGGTCTTTCAGTCTCCTCTTATGCATCTACCTATTCACTTCAATTTCTTCTTTGGCTATGGACATTACAAGAAGACAGTGTAATATGTGTGGATGACACACAGTGGCAGATTATATGTATAGCTGGATCTACTTGATAATGTTGTGTTATCGTAACATCAACTGGCCAAACATCGAGTCTATAACATCGGTGCTGCAAAACATCTAATACACACAACAGCAAAGCACACAATGTCAGAAAACACCATCCACAACATCGCAAACACAAAACGTCGCAAAGCACAAGAGTAAACCACAACCAGTGAAGATATTTCCCTACAGCAGTCCAATTACCGTTATTCACCGTGTCTCTGTGCTATGATATGAGGCAACCATATGGCAAACCTGTATTATTAGACCTCCAAAGTGTATATCATATTAAACTGTAGAAGACTTTGTCATGTAAACATATCCAGTAGGCCGATAGTAATAGTAGTCCATACACCTAAACATATAAAAGTAACCCTATACATTTAAGAGTTTAATATCAATACCTAATCAATATGTTGGACAGCATACACCACAGCCCTGGAGTGTTAGGCAATTTCTACCCTACCTCTAAATTGCAAAAGGGTAAGAATATCCTCATTATACATTGGCATGTGCATAATCTGGAGAGGACTGTGCATAGCAAAAAGTACTGCTGTTGCAAGTATAAACACATAGATAAATGTAAAGGTAGGGTGGTAACAGTCTCCTTATCAGATGGTGAACAGCTTTGCAAGTCTGCAGCCCATAGTCACACCATCACCCCAGTGAAAGTGGAGATGTACTTCATATGTACCGAGCTGAAACAAAAAGCACTACTATCCAGAGACACTCCATGCCTCATCATGGACGATGTCATGGCATCCACCTCACTATATTATATTCCCAGTCTGCCCAACCACAAAGCCCTATTACAGCAAGTAGGCAGAGCACACAGACAGCAGAATAGACCCAAGACATCCCCCAACATCAATTTGGAGACTGTTGACCTTGCTATGTTTCCACTAAAGGATGGCATGTTCATTGAGAAGTGGGTGATAGATACGGCTGCCGACTTTACTGTGCTGTTGTTTACAACCTTTAGCAATTTGTACCATCTGAGCCATGCCACTATTTGGTTGATAGATGGCACTTTCCTTTACAAGGGCACAATCTGAGACATTTATACAGCATACATGGCCTGGTGAAATATTGGGGGTACACTTAAACTGTACCATTAATTTACTGCCTCTTGTCTAAGAAGTCCTTAAAGACATAAAACATGTGGCATTGTGTGTTTCTGTTGGAGGAATACCGTCTTGAGACAAGTGTATGATATGTAATGTCCAGCTTTGAGATTGCAGCCTTAAATAGTGGTGTTACATGTAAAGGCTGCTTCTTTCACTTTGGCCAGAACATATAGAGGAAGGTACAGGCTTTGAGTTTGTCTCCATTGTATAACAGACATTTCAGTTGGCTGTTAAGTGTTTGGTGGCACTAGCTTTCCAAGAGGAGGAGGCAGTTGTACCAGCCTTTAATGCATTACAGGATCGGTTGCACATAGAAGGGAAGGAACTGCTGAAATACTTTAGTGACTGGTATATCCATGGGAAAGCTAGGAAGTTTAACACAAGAAGAACTGTGTTCACTAGATTCCTACCTCCCTTTCTGATTGAGTTTTAGAATACATCTGCCCTGAATGCTTTGTGTCTGCCTAGAATACAAAACTGCATTGAAGCACGGCACAGGCAATAAAGTGTATCATGGGCTCTAGGGTAACTGATCTGTCTTTGCTTTTGACTACATTAGCTAGAGAGCAGGATAGGGTTGAGGAACTGCATGTGCGTATGGCTGCAGGGTGTTCACCTTCCCCGAAGAAGCAGAAATTGCTACTACGTCAGTCACAATGTCAGTCCGTGCTGCAAAACAAGCATAGCTATACTGCAGTTAACTTTCTGAAAGCTCTGGCATGCATACTACAGCTGTAACATGGAGAAATGTATGTGAACTGGTGTGCACTCTCTCATATTTAGATTATGCTTTCTTGATGTACTTTTCTTTGTACACCACGTGGGTGCCTTATTTTACAGTTTTTGAATGGCAGTTATTTCTAGAGGGGCTGTAAGACAGTATGGGTTTGTAATTTGATGTGCTTTTGCATTTCAGTGTGTAATGGTTACAGGTAGATTGTGGGCCACAGAGTAGGATATCCGGTGTTTGGGTTGATTCACACTTCTGGGAGCAGTAGGAGGTGGTGTCTGCCTAAGTGAATTTGACATTTTGGGTTTGCAATGTGAATGGTGTTTTCCAATGTTGGGTGCTTTGCTGTTGTGGGTATTAGATGTTTTGCAGCTCTGATGTTATAGTCTCGATGTTCTGCCAGTCGATGTTATGATAACATGATGTTATCAAGTAGATCCGTATAGCTAAGATAAATTCATCTTCCCATTAGTGTGTGAGCTTAAGATTGTGGTGCATTGTGTCACAGTAATGGTGATGACACTGTTTCCCTGTTCATGGGATGTCAGCAGCATGGGTGACAGTCTTGGCTAAACTGTTCTAGGATCCAGTCTTATATTAGGGCCTTTATAGCTTCCTGCAGGAAACTCTGGCTGTAATTCATATGGAGGAGGTCCAATGTTTTTTTTTTCTTTTTGTTAAACACCTTTATTGAATTATCACTTGTGACATAGGCACATTTATATAAAAGTAATCAAACTGTATTAATAAGTTAAAATTAACAAACATTATGCTTCACATATATTTCTATAAATCATATAATCTAAGCAACATTACATAAATTATTCAGTTCTGCCCCATTTTTAAACTAAAAACATCTTTATTAAACCATCACTTATGATATAAGCAATCATACACTTACATAAATGAAATCAAGCCACACTGATCCAATGCTAGTTGCAAGCATTTTATGTCACTAACCATACTGACGCACTCCCAGTTGCAAACATTATACATCAGTTATAATCTACCCAATCACTTTCAGTCAAATATTACATAACTCAAGTCCTGCTTTCTTTTAAACATCATTCTTCCCCTGTGTGTATTGATCCCACAATTCACATTTTTTCCTATGTGTTTTGTTCCTACCTTTTTCTAAAGATTTCATTTCCAGTAGTTTTATCTCTATTACTATATTCATTACTCCGTACACCACCTCTGCACACTCCTTCTCCAGCCATGATGTAACATCTGGAAGAATCTCAGACAAAAAAATGGCAGAAAATTGTTGCCCAAATACGTTCTCACTTGCTCCACCTGCCATGCACTGGCAGACAAAGATGAACATCTTATTTGCATGATGGACAGGGTAATATAGGCACTTTGTTATTACAATTTAAAATGGCACTGTAAGGTTTAAAATATGTCAGTGCTGTATCTCTGTATATACTGGCAAGAAAGCTGGCACTACAGTGACTCCATTTCAGGACTGTTTTGTGTGGAATTATAACTGTCCTCCTAGAGGTTTGTAGTGAACCATTCATGCACAGTGCTTCCCACAGAGAGCCAGGTGTGTGCATGGCATTAACTGCATTTTAGTTCAGTGGTTAGCAAGTTTTCTCATCATGCAAACTGAGTGCTGCAGAAGCAATAATGAGTTGATCCCTAATTCGTGTACTCATCATGCTCAGCCAGGGTGAATCTGCATGATGTAAGTGTGCTGTCAGGCAGAGATCCTCATTGTGCTATGGAAGAAAATTGTAGAGCATGGAGACTGGAACTTGCGAAAGTTGAATTTCAGAAGATTCTCTTAGGAAAATTACCTCTGCTTAAGTGTTACTGTTTAAAAGTCCATTTATTTGACTACTTTTATCTGCCATTCAACCTATCAAAATAATAAGATGTATGTTGGTTAGTACTTCTAAGTGTTGGGAGTTTGCAAGGGTAGATCATTTAATGAACTATACTCATGATACATACTTAAAGCACAGTTCTAAATATTCATACAGTTCATACAATAACACTTTCAGCAAATACATTTTACTGTCATATACACTTCATATATCTCAGTTGCACAACTATTTGTAACACAGTCATGTCTCTTTGGTCAGTTGGAATGGTATTGGGCAGTACAGTGGTGCAGCGGTTAGCACTGTCGCCTCACAGCAAGAGGTTCTGTGGTTCTATGCTCAGTTGAGGTGCCTTCTGTGGGGAGTCTGCATATCCTGCATTTACATGGGTTTCCTCCCACATTCCAAAGACATGCATCTGGAGCATTTCTCCCTGGGCTTCCACTGAAAATGGGTTGTGTCCCAGTTGGACTTTCCTGGTAAACAAATAAATAAAATAAATGTGATTGTTTGTGGGACACGTGCTCAGTAAACCTGTGTGCCTGACATCCCTTAGACTGTGGTTTCAGATATATAACTGTCAGGGACATGAACAGCAGGCTAGATGGCCCAAAAGGATACTGGTAGTGTTGAGGTTTGTCAGGTCCATGTAAGAACAAGTCTGGTTATTCTACTGTTTTCATATCAACAGAGCAATGCCTAAAACTAGGGTAAGCAGGCACTCACCACTGAAGCTATTGGGCCATCTACATGTAAGCCCAAGTTCTTGGATGCAGGGAATGGGGTGCTACTCTAGGCCTTCTGCCTCCATTGACAGCAGATCTTTGGCCTGCTTCGAGCTAACCAGTCCTACAGAGACTGTATCAAAGATGATATTAGGACAAATGTTAATGCAGTTGGAAGCCACAATAGCGGCTAAAATTGTGCACCACAGCAAAAGCCATATTATATATGATGCCCAACAAAAAGCAATTGTAAAGGACCATCAAGTGTAACATATATTGTGGAGAGAGGGGAATTTATGGCCTCTGCTAGTGGGAGTAATGCCTCTACAGAGTCACTCAGTGCAGTACTGGATCTTGTGGTAGAGCAGGATAGGACCCAGATAAAATCCAATGGAGATGCCCCAGCTATGTAGGTTTACTTCTGTGTTTGAATATCTGTAAGTCCTCTGCACCCCTTTGTTACTATCAAACTTATTAAATCTGTCTCACGTAAGGTATAAAGGTACATCAAGGGTTCAATATCCACAGCTATCTATGCATAGTATGCACATTAACTATTCATTTTTATTATGTTTGTATTTGTAAAAGTCACTTGCATGTACTCCTTTGATACAAGTCATACCCACACTGCATATTCTGACCTTTGGGGTATTCACAAGTACTTTTTTTCCAACACCAGCAGTGAGGAAGGGCCCCGGGTAAAGTTGGGAGGTTTGCAACCTTAAATAATGATAGTGGGGACGAGCTGACACAGTGTTGGACACAGGAATTATGACCACTGCATCTCCAGCACAGTTCATGGACACTGACTGCTTCTATGCCTGTGAATAACCAGTCTACCCAGACCTCACAGAGATGACAAGTTAATGGAGACACT
The DNA here is from genome assembly GCF_019279795.1 of Protopterus annectens. NCBI lineage: Eukaryota > Metazoa > Chordata > Ceratodontiformes > Protopteridae > Protopterus > Protopterus annectens. The sequence goes on along the minus strand of NC_056730.1, from coordinate 46,915,155 downwards.
ATCAATTAGGGAAGTGTGTTACCATCCCCCCTCCACTAGACACATGTCAGAATCTGTCCCTAGCACTCCTGAGCAGAGAGGTACATGGGAGGGTAAAAGTGCTTAATGGAGACCACCCTTCCTTTATGTCAGTGAATCAGACACTAACCTAGCATATGTGCAGGGTCATCATGAAGGCACATGCTAGCAGTCCAACAGTCATGTTAGAGTATTCATGATGACCTGGAATAGGGCATGTTCTGCATGTGTGATTGCATTGATAGACTCAGTCACACATTGGAACATGCAGTGTCTTCTTTGGCATGCCTTCCAGGGACAAGAGGCCATTTATAGTGGGTCAACTGCTACATTTTGAGACGGTAGCCAAAATGCCAATAGATAACTAAGATCCCACTTCCATTATACAAACAATTCCACGGTAACAATTGTCGTGGAGGTGTCAACTCCCAAGACAGGTTATCCCTATGGGCGGAGCTGTCACCTCAGTGGCCTGTATCATAGAAGTTGTTACTCAAAATGATGCAGCACACCAGTATCTAGCCAGGGTCATTCAAAGCAACTTCTTGTGCTGCACCCTTTCACATGCATGCTTTAAACCTGTGCAGTAGACTGAGCCATAGTGCTACTATTACTGCTGAGTATGTATCCCTAAAGACCCACACTCACACCACCACAGACTGCAGTATATCACACACACTAATACCTGCTCTACTTAACTAGTGTTACATTAAAGATTTACCTTACCCTTCAGTACTGACATTTTATAGAAAAGCACATTTTACTTTCATAGTCTTCAGCACTCACCATCACAGATTTCACTGTGAAAGACATGCACACCTAAGGTCTCCTCTCCACTATGCTAATGAAGATAACTGTGTACTGACCGTTGTGCAATGTTAGTTGGGTTGCCAATATCTGATCCATAGAGTGGACAGTCTATGCACGAGTAAGCACACCCTGCTGCTGGTTTTGCATGCATCATTTTTACTGGACTTATCTGCTTTACTCTTGTCTTCTGTGTTCTGAAGATATCTGCAGGCTGCTGCATCTTTGACAGTGTCACAGCATACTGTGCCCACCTCTGTCTGGCATGATCAGCCCTTGCTGCTGGCTACTCCACTTACTCCTCATCTGACATACCCTACACTACCTGATGTGCCAGAGACTGCTGCCCCTGAAAGTTCCTACCTGATGCAACTGTTTCCTATGTATAATATTGTGTAGCATTGCACACAATAACACTGTGTTTGCATATATGCCAGGGTCATACTGCAGGGCACCACAAGGATTAATTCAGATAGCAAAAGCATGCCTTCAGCAGTCCGAACACATGCTCAGTAATGTTTCTGGTTTGTCATTGCACATAGTTGCACTTATGGTCTATTTGATTTTGTGGATTTCTTATGGGAATTATAGGCATGGGTTCCATGGGCTATCCTGCATCACCAACAAGATGTAGTTTTTAAAAGTCACCTCTCACAAAATGTTGGTACAGATCATATGTGCTCTATACGTTATAGCCATGATACTTGCCTGGGTAGCTTGCACACACATTGCTGATGACACCATGTGCATTAAAGTTTACCAGGCAGTTGATAGAGTAATATTCTTTGTGTTCCATGTACCTCCTTCCCAGTTCACTAGGCAGGGACTTTATTTCAATGTGGGTACAGTCCATGGCTCCTAGTAACAAGGGAAATGGACTACATCATAGAATCCCCACAGGTTATTGGCTGTCTCTTCTACAGTATATGGGAATCACATATGTGCCTCAGTATGCTGAAGCATGGCATTGAAAAACTAATGGTGTATTCTCAAGACAGGTGACACAAAGCTGGTATTGCATTAGAGAGAGACTGAAATCATCTGATTGAATCCTTCCAATACTTCTCACCCAGGGAAGTTGACCTTCTCACTTCACCTTAGATATGCTACTGAGACAGAGTTTAGTAGTGTGGCAGTTCTAGGGTCGGGCTTGCCTCCTTGCCAGGGGATATAGGGAAGTTTTCCCACTGCAAAAATGTTTTTGTGTTTTGTGACTTTGGAATTGTGGCTGTTTTGAGATATGGCCTACTAAGGTATAAGACGTTTTAGGGTTGAGTAATCAGGGATCATTTAAATGGGACACTCAGTTATTCTTAATAAGTGCTACATTTTGTTTTACTATAGTTATTGTATTTAGAGATTCTCCTATTTTTTGTTTATCTATTTGTCTGTTTGTTTGCTTGTTCAATGTACTAATGGTTTGCATAGTTCTCTTAGGTCTTTTCCCAACTTTCCTATGTCACCTGAACAGGAATATTTTTGTTGGTAGCAGACTGTAAATAGGGAGCTAAATTGTTTGCATATATGTGTATGTGTGTGTGTGTGTGTGTGTGTGTGTGTGTGTGTGTGTGTGTGTGTGTGTGTGTGTGTGTGTGTTTGAGCATGTGTGTGTGTGCGTGTGCATGTGGCTCTACTTCTAAAGCCCAACTGTCACTTGACCAACTTTCAAAAACCCGAATGTAACTTTTTACTAGGCTAAGTAAATACTTGGTCAACTGTAAACAAAACTCATGCAGAGGTAAGTAAAACCCAGTTAGGCGGGAGGCTACACACCCCCAAACTAAATCTACCAACTCAGGGATTGCACTACAGTGGAGATCAGGGTATGTTGGCCAAATGTTCACTTACCCTAGGAAAACACTGACATTTGGGTTTCTGCACTTTTGTGATTTTTGCCTCTGGATTTTGAAAGTCAGTTTAGAAGTAATACCATATACATTTATATATGCATGCACATATAGAGTGAGAGAAAGTGAGGCAGATATATATATATATATATATATATATATATATATATATATATATGGAGTCATTTAAACTGATTGGATCAATTCTCCTTAAATTAGAACATTAGAACTGGATAATTATTCCAAACATTATTTTCCAAGAAAGAATGCTATAATTTGGTACAGGATACGGGATAAGGTGTTATGTCGACTGATTTTCCATCATAGGCCTTTCATTATCAAATTTTCTGTTTCTTTGTCTGTTGGTTTATTTATTTGTTATTTTGTGTGTTTGTTTGTTTGTTTGTTTATTTATTTATTTGTTTCCATTTGTTAAATGGGATAGTCTGACTGAGCCGGAGAACACTACTGTGGTGTTCTGGGTAGTAATGCTACAAAGATTAGGAGTATATGAGACAGAAGTTCCCCATGTGTAACAGTATAATACAATTGATAGCATCTATTTTCTTAAATTGAACAGGAAATAAACTGTATTCAATGATACTAGAGTGCATGTTTCTTTATGCATCAATCATCCCAGGGTGTTCTATATACTTTAATTATGTCATATTCTTTTATGTGTTTTTCTGAAGCTCAATTAGTCCTGTCCAGTCTAATTTATTGATTTTCATCTAAACGTAAGCAAGTCAGTCACTACCTCACTGTGTATTAGGGCTGCCTGAGAAATGACATACGGGAAGCATTTACTACACCAATGTATCAGGGTTGCATGAGAAGTGACATATGGTAGGTCAATCACTGCATAACTGTGTGTCAGGGTTGTCTGACAGGTGACATAAGTGACTTACAGGAAGTCCATCACTGCATCACTGTTCATCAGGGCTGACTGAGAGTTCGACATATAGGAACTATGTCACTGGATCACTATGTGTCAGGGCTACGTTAGAGGTGACATATGGGAAGTTTGTCACCACATCAGGGTGCTTCAGGACTGCCTGAGAAGTGACATATGTGACCTCCATAATGGAGTCATTGTGTGCAGGGCTGCCTGTGAAATGACATACACGAAGTCCGTCACTGCATCACAATATATTGGGGCTGCCTGAGACGTGAAGTCAGTCACTACAATTCTGTGCGTCAGGGCTACCTGAGAGGTGACATATACGAAGTCAGTCACCACATCAGTGTGCATCAGGACTGCATGAAAGGTGACATATGGGAAGTCCATCACTACATCTCTGGGAATCAGGGCTGGTGAGAAGTGACATATAGGTAGTGAGTCAGTACTTGACTGCATGTGTTAGGGCTGCCTGAGAGGTAACCTATGGGAAGTTAGTCACTGGATCAATGTACATCAGTTCTGCTTGAGAGGTCACATATGAGAAATCCGTCGCTGTATGACTGTGTCTCAGGGCTGCCTTAGAGGTGACACATGGAAATGCTGAATCTAACCTACTAGACTACAAGCAATAGCACTTTGATGATAGAAATTATTCAGATGCAGCAGAAATATTATATTAAATGTTAAAAAATAGCTAGCATTGATAAAACACTCATTGGAAGTTACTCACTTGGAAGTATTTTATTCAGTGACAACAGAGCAAGGCAATGACTTGGGAAGAGGAAACTACCTTAATGTGATGACAGGAGGCAGCACAATAGAGGTAGAAGTGCTGTGTATTGATATGTCATACAAGAAACCTGGTGAAAAAGTTAAGACCAAATAAATGGCAAACTCAGCAAACTTTCACAGGTTATGTTTGCTACAGGAGTGATTGTGAACTTGATGTCATTCACACAGCCCTAATTATTATTTTGTTAAAACGTAATCTGCTTCAGTGGAATATGCACAAAATATTCACAAACCATTATGTCCCTGACATAAAATTTCAACTTAATCTTGGATTAAGTAGTTTAAATGAACTCCAATTCTGGAAGATGTATAGTGTGACTTTAAATGCATTGCAAATGATGTATTGTGGGAATTTCTCACATAGAGGCTGTCATGAAATTATTGCATTAGGAAGCTAGTAAGGCACTGATTGACTAACACTGATGTATATAAGGAGGTTGCCTTCACAGAGCACATCAGGAATATAGAGCCTCATTTAGATTTACAGAAAGGAGCAAGATTACCAGAACACCATGGAGGCAGGGAATGAGACAGTGAAGCTGGATCTTATTTGCAGGGTATAGATTTAGGTATTATCCTCAGTACAGAGCTGGAATGAGGGCCTGAATGAAAGCTACAGCCTGTGAATTACTGTGAATATCCTGCTTGTCAGGGAGGCAATATAATGTTGCATGCACAAATATAAAAAAGTGTGTATATAATATGTTATTTATTATTTTTATTTATTTACATTTGTTTACGGGAAATTCCAACTGGACACAGGTCCTTTTTCATTGGAGGCCTGGGGAGAAAAGCTTTACAGAACAATAAATGAGCAGCAGAGTACATGAAGAACAATTGAATATACATACAATAGCAAATAATACACACTGCAGCAAACATTGGCTATACATACAATATGAAACATAGTAATGAACAAATATACCAATATCTAGCTAGAGGCTAGGAATAAAGGTAGGATGTATATACAGATAGTACTAAGATCAAACAGACAGTGTTCTAAACTTATATACCTAAATCTTATATATAAATATGGCACTAAACTCAAGCATATATAAAGCAGAAGCTCCACATGAAGGTGGAACAAGCTAGAAGGGTTAATGGGATGGACGGGGAAGATAGAGGAGTAAGAGAGGAGACTGAGTGAGTAGTATATGTGGTAGTGAGAAGAAGCTAGGTGAAGGTCAGTTGGATATGTATTTGGAGTTGAGATGAAATGAGGTAGTTAAGCATGTAACCAAATATCACATCCTGGTAATCTTAGCTCCCCCAATTTATGCCCAGACAAGACATCTGAAGAAACTGCCACTATCTTCAATACCTATTTTATCGATTCAATATCTAAGCTACTGAACCCTAACCCAAACTCCTCTACTACTAATGGCTCCAACTTTTCTGAACCTACTCCTAAATACTACCTCCTCAAACACCTTCTCCCTCAGACCTGTACTTACTAGCTACATCAAAACTCTACTCTCTAAATTAAAACCATGCTCAGCATCAGCTGACAATATTCCTTCCACTTTTCTTCTACTAGCAGCTGACTCTCTTGTATCTATCCTAATGAATCGCTCTGTCTCTGAATCTAAAGTCCCTTCCATCTGGAAACAATGCTGCACTCACCTATACACAAATGAGGTAACTCATCTGATATCTCCAACTTTAGACCTATCGCTATCCTCTCCCCGTCTTTAAAGTACTAGAAAAATGTATTCATAACCAAGTTATGCAGCATCTAATACAGGAAAATCTGCTTAAACCCACTCAGCACAGCTTCATACCCAAACATAGCACCACATCAGCTCTATTATCCTTCCCCACCACTGTCTCTATACCTATGGATGACCATAAACTTATTTCTTGCCTATTCCTGGATCTCTCAAAAGCTTTTGACACTGTCTCACACTCTCTTCTGCACAAACTGCATAACCTCAACTTCTCCTTTGATACTGTTTCATGGTTCTCCAGCTACCTAACTGATAGATCTCAATCAGTGAGATGGCACTCTGCACTCTCCTCTCCTCTCCCTGTCAAAATGGGTGTACCTCAAGGGTCTATCCTAGGGCCTTTACTTTTTAATATCTTTACTAATCAGCCCTATACCTCTTGTCCTCAGTCATCTTTAGTGCAATACGCAGATGACTCAACAGTCATCACCACGGTTAACTTTCCCTCTAAGCTCTTTTCAGCTACTCAGGCATCTTTTAACTTAGTTGAAACATGGCTCTCCAACAACCAGCTCATCCTTAACTGAAAAATAACAAAGCTGTTACTCTTCCTACCTAAATATAATATTAAACCCTCCTTCTCCATACAGTCCCTTAATAACACTCCCATTCAGGTAGAATCCAGTACTATGCTCTAAGGCAGGAGTGTCCAACCCGCGGCCCGCGGGCCGCATGCGGCCCCCAGAGCTCTTCCATGCGGCCCGCGACCCTTAAATTGAAATTTAACTTTTTTTTCCATGTGTTTTCACGTCCGCATCCCTCAGCTATTCTGCGCATGCGCAAAATTACTTTTTTCACGTTTTTTTTCTTGCCAGCGTCTTTCAGCTGGTATGCGCATGCGCCAAAACACCGTTCGGTCGTTTTTTTTCATTTGCGGTGAAGGAAGGAGTGAGATCGCGGCGAAGAAGTTGGATTTATTTACCTGACTACAACATCTATTTTACAGCAGTAAAAGGTAAGCTAAGCTATATAGTTTACTTTAAACTGTCCATGGAGCTAATGAAATTGTGAGGCTATAGTTCTTCTGTGACAATCTGCCCATTTCTTTTAAACATGACACCAAATGCACCAAACCAAAATTCTGGAAAATAAAAATGCTCATCTAATAAATCACGAAGCTCCCCTTGCACAGTAGAACGTTCTCTAGGGCCTCGGGTTCTACTCCATCCAAAACTGAAGTCTTTTTCACATTATTAAAACAGACAGTACAAGAAACAGCAGCATTTTGCTTTGTGAAACTGATACACAGTGAGAACAGCTTTTTATGCACATTATTTTGCTTTGTTAAACAAGGATATAAGAGGCAAATTACTTTTATCTTTCAGAGTAGAATTATAAATACACGGGGTTACGTAAAGGATCTTCTTGTAAAACTTTGCATGCATTATTCACAGCGGATTTGTTTTTAATTTGACAAACAGTTGTCTCCTTACCAAACTTAACGCTGTACCAGGAAGTCTTTGTGCTGCGGTGTTTAGTTGCCCCGGACAACCGGGGTTGAAGTAGGCCGGCTTGCAAGAGAGAGGTGAAGCACTGAAGGTAAAAGGAGGCCAATGCAAAACGTATGAAAAGTGAGGACAGAAAAGTGTAGTATGAATGGCATCCATTAGGAATTTATGTGGACAATAGAAATATGAGTAGAGGTATTGGAGAGCCAACATTCAAAGGGGTACTTGCTTCCAATATGAAACTAAACGAATTCAAGCAGCTTTACAGGTTTGCAAATTTTGGTAAGAGACTGCTTTAAAAACAAATTTGTGGGTGGGAGTAAATAGGCAGTATCAAAAACATGCAGCAGTCGTTAGCGACAAAGTTGCATATTTACTACTTGTGCAATAGCAGTTTGAAGTCTTGGCTCTGTTAATGAGAGACTTAAGCATACCTCTCTACCTCTTAGTGGTCAGACTTATTCTGGTTGTGTATTCTGTGTACAATGATTAGAATAAATGAAGGTTGCTAAAAGCATATTGACCTAAGGTTGTTGCATGAGTTCCCTGTAGTTTGTTTTCTGTTGGGTCTGTTTCATGAGGGAGTCAGTTTAATGTAGGCAGCTATGGGTAGCAGGATCCATCTGTTGGAAAAGGCATTTGCCTTCATTGTTTATGGGTATTTGATGTAACCAGAATAATTTTGGAGATGTGGAGGTCATGAAAAATGAGGATGAGTGTTTGAAGTATGTGTAGCTTCCTACTGCAGAAATGCAAAGTGTGTTTTGTTGTCTATGCTTGGGATGGTGTGTTATTGCACTGAAATTTGTAGCATCAGACTTTGTATTTTTACGCCGTTCATAGCCATGTGCTACAATTTGAAAACATAATCTCAGGGTAATCTATATTTAATAAAGAATCAAAGTATCACTACCTTAGATCAGAATTTTATCAAGCTTCTTGAAAACTTGCTGGCATTATCAAAGGAACATAGGAATCTTTATGTTGTTCCCAAGTCTTAGGAGCATAACTGTCTGCCCATTCTAATAATTATGCTATGCTCAGTATTTTCACATGGTTCCTGACCAGCTCCATGATGTAGAAGGATAAAGCCCTGATTATGCACAGATGACCTGAGTTCAAGAAGCTGCTCAGCTGCCTATGGGAGATAAACTGGGAAGTTGGGGATGATCTGGGGATGCCAGCTTGGTTCTAGTTCTCCACAAGGGTGACATGTAGTAGGATTACTAGGTGTTACCAGGTGTAGTTTCAGACAGCTGAGCCCTTGCTCTCATAATGCTTACCACTAGCAAAGTGGAGGGGAATTCAGCATGTGGAAGTATGCTTCCCCTCAGAAGACAGCAATAGCAAGCTCACAGGAACTAATAAGGAGGAGTTCTCCCACAGAGGAGAGGGTAGGCCACACCGTGTCAGAAAGCTTGTCAGCTTCCTATATAAGTATACATATTAATAACTCTCACTAGGGAGCAGAAAGGCTGAAAGGGACTTCAGGGTGGGAACAAATTGTTATAGGCTCTTGGTCAGCCATGAAATGCCCAGCTACTATGTCTCCAGAATGAAAGGGCTGTGTGGGTACTGGAGTCATCAGACAAGCTCCTGGTGTGTGTGTGTGTGTGTGTGTGTGTGTGTGTGTGTGTGTGTGTGTGTGTGTGTGTGTGTGTGTGTGTGTGTGTGTGTGTGTGTGTGTGTGTGTGTGTGTGTGTGTGTGCAAAACATATATTTGCATTGTCATCCCTGCAAAGTCACAGTTTTGTGATGTTTAATGCAGTTACTGCTGTTAAAGAGAGACTTGCTGAATGCATATATTATTTAACATTAACTTACCAACAATAAAAAGGCTGCTTGCTTGGTCTTTCTGAAAGGGTAATCTCATATAAAGTATTAAGATAATTCAAATCCTTGTGGTGTGTGTGTGTGTGTGTGTGTGTGTGTGTGTGTGTGTGTGTGTGTGTGTGTGTGTGTGTGTGTGTGTGTATGGGGGGGGACTAAGCCTACTGTAATGATTCTGCATTATACATGGGTGAAAAAACATTTCTTAATGAAACCCACTTTCTTATCCTTGAATCATGGAATAACATTACTGCACAGCAGTGTCAGTGGCACAACAGGTCACACACTTGCCTTTGGCGTAGATTAGTAGATAATTTATTTTTAGAAAGAGAAACTCTCTGCTTTCAGTATGTACCATAGCTCTCAACCTTTGATCTCAAAAATGAGGAACACTAGCCCTTATAATGTGGAACAAATGGGCAAAATGTGGAACACATACTAATGGCTTACTAACAACTTCAACTATGAAGGTCATAGGATGGTTATGAGATATTGAATTTTAGGGCAAATATAATATTATGCATTTATTAATTTATTTATTGTTCAAATTAACCTACAATACAGCCACATTAGTCCGCATAAACCTGTGTGTGTGTTTTTTTTTTGCTCTTCAGTTAATGTGAGACCTTTTTTTTTTTTTTTTGGTCCTCACTTGCCGTTTTGCCCCCAGACCATTTCTGTTGAGTCAATGCGGCCCTTGCAACTGAAAAGGTCCCCTGCTCTAAGGCGCAACCATTGACGATCAGCTTAGATTTGACTTGCATGTTAATAACTGTATCAAAAAGACTCATTCAAAACTAAGACTCCTTTACCATAACAAGAAATTCCTTACCTCTGAAGCCAAGATTACTCTCTCTCTTACCTACCTTCTACCCAGTCTAATGTACAATTCTCACATTCTCACAAATCTATACTCAGCACTCCTGACCAAACTCAAATCTACCTACAACAAGGTAGCTAGATTTGCTGCCCAACAAACATACAAATCCCATCACTGTCTCTCTCTCCAAAACACCTAAACTGGCTTGTATTACCCCACCAGCTTCTTCTCTCTCAGCTCCAGATCATCCATTCTATCCTATACCAACCTTCCTACTGCCCAGCACTGTCCCCTCTCATGTCCCATTATTCTCCTTCCAGACCTCTCCGAAGATCTAACCAAGACCTACTACAAATCTATAAACTCAAGTCTAAATCTGGACGTAACATGTACAGCTATCACCCCACTATTGCCTGGAATAGGCTCCCACTAGAAATCAGGACCCTTACACATCCTAAACAATTTAAGAAACCCACCAAAGAGCACTTTAAAAGTCACTGATCCTGCCACTGCACTCTCCCTCCTTAAACATCCCCTACTTCTCAAACCTTAATCTACTTTCTGTCCTTAACTCACTCTTCTCACTAGCTCTCTCTAATCTTCCTTGACTACTCTTTCTACTGTCTTTTAAATCTATTTAGCAAATTGCCTCAGAGAAACATTCTGTTGTAATTGTCTTGCCTTCATGCAACTACATCATGATAAAACTGGGTTTTTGTAACCACTTACCCCAAAAACTATACTCATCTTAATGACATATTTATTTTTATACATTTTGAAATAGTTATGCTATACTCCTGATTATTGACACTGTATAACACTGTATTGCTACTTAATGCCTTGTAATAATCCTGTAACGTCGCTGTTTAATGCTAATTTATAATGACAATTGTATAATATGCTGGAGCTTTTCTCCCCAGGCCTCTGCTGAAAAAGGGCTATTCAGCTCAGTCAAACAATCCCGGTCAACAAATGTAAAATAAATAAATAAAATAATAAATAACAGGTCTGAGAGATTGAGTGAGGAGGGAAGGGGAGGGTAAAGGATGATCCAGAGCCTGCAGAGGAAGTAATACAATGATCAGATGGGGTGAGGTAGGGTGGCTAGGGAAGGGGAGAGGAAGAGGAGGTAAAAGGAGGGTTACTAGTCGGGATTGGTGCATGGGCATAACCAGAGACTTTTTACATGAGTTTTTAATGCAGTCTTGAAGTGATTGCAAGAAGGTAGCGTGATTATAGGAGGGGAGATAGTTACATAATCTGGAGATGACACAGGAGAATAGAGCTTCTCCTGCTGAGTTCTTGGGTTGGGTCACTAGAAGTACATTTTTGCTGCTGGAGCATAGAGATCTAGTGCAGCAGTAGGGCTGCAGAAGGTTTTGAAGGGATGAGACTTTAAGAGGATGGTTTACTAATGTGTGGGCAAGGGAGAGTTGATTCGGGTGAAGAAGTTGAGGGAGATCAAGCCAGTCAAGTTCTCTAAGTGAGATACAGTGGTGGCTGCGATAAGATGAACCAGTTGCAAACTTAGCAATTTTATTGTAGCAAGCCTTGAGCTTGTTTAGGTCTGTTTGTCTAAGTTAGGTAAGTATAGGAGAGGCATAGAGTAAAGTGGAAATTAGGTGGGAATTGGCAAAAGAAATTCTGGCTGTCTTGGTGAGGAATTTGTCTTTCTCTACAATCCACCTAGATTTTTGTGAACGTTTGGTAAGAGAAATTTGACTGTCAAATCTGAGATTGTTATCAATCTCAGCACCAAGTAGTTTGGTGTGTTCTGTTGGGGAAATGATGGTATTGTCTTTAGCTAGAATATTAAAGTGGGGGATAATTGGGTTAGATTTACTGGGTTGGAAGATAAGGAGTTTAGTCTTGCTCGGGTTGAGTAATAACTGGGCATTAGATAGCCAGTTTTCTACAGATGAAGAGGCTTCCTGTGAGATCTTGTGAAGTTCAGGTATAGTTGGGGCTGAGCAGATGAGGGTGGAGTCATCTGCATACTGTATAAGAGAGACATGCTTGGTGGGTGTGAATAGATCATTGGTGAAGAGTGAAAATAGTAGGGGACCAAGGATGGAGCCTTGGGGAACACCGAGTGTTACAGCAAGTTGAGGAGATAGGTCATTATGCCAGACAACTGATTGTTGGCAGCCAGTTAGATAGCTGTGAAACCAATCAGTAGCTGACTGGGAAAAGGATAGGTTAGTGAAAACAGAGATTAGTAGTTTGTGTGAGACCATATCAAAAGCCTTGGATAGATCCAGAAATATAGCAGAGGAGAACAGGCCATTATTTTTATGCTGAAGGATAGCATTAGTGAAAGAGAGCAAGGTGGTAGTAGTGCTCTGGCATGGCCTGAAGCCTTGCTGGTTGCTAGAGAGGTGGTTATTAGCTAAAAAGGTAGTCTAAGACTTGAGAATGGATGTATTTCTCAAGTATCTTGGAAAGTGGAGAAAGGATAGCTATGGGGCGGTAATTGGAAAGTTCAGTGGAGGAGCCACCTTCATGGAGGGGAATGATGTGGGATATTTTCCACAGCATGGGGACATATCTTTCGATAAGGACCAATTAATTAAGATGAGACTGGATAAGATAGGGCTTCTGCTGCTATTTTTAGGTATTCAGAGGGAAGATTCTCAGCTGCAAGTTTTGTAGGCTTAAGTTTCTATAGAAGTTTTTTTATATGGGAGGTAGGCACTGATGAAAAAGAAAATATATATGTGTGTTGTTTTTTTTTCTCTAATCTGAGTGGGCAGATGTTTTCATTTATTGTGTGGAATGCTATGAAAACTTATGTTATTACACAAAATGATGCCACTGGTTTCCCTTGGATTCCAATGAAAGAAATATGTGGTTGAGTGGAGTGTAAGCATTTGTGTGCATGTGTGTTTGTGTGTGTGTGTGTGTGTGTGTGTGTGTGTGTGTGTGTGTGTGTGTGTGTGTGTGTGTGTGTGTGTGTGTGTCTTTGTATATATATATATATATATATATCTATATATATATCTATATATATATATAATTGTTATGGTGAGTATAACAAAAAGAAGTAGCCTTAGATTACCATTTGGAAACAGTCTGTTATGACACAGGTTGTCTCACCTTATTACCTTCACAAGAAAGGAACATTTAATCTGAAGATCTGAAAGATTTAGTTCTGTGAAGATAGTACCTGAGTTGTCTGTGAAAATCCAAGGTAAAGAGTATCCTTTTCCCTCATTTTAGGTTCAGCAAATAAAACAGGGAGATGGATAATCTGGCTTAAAGTAAACTTGGATACCCCTTTAGGCATAAAAGGAGGATTAGTTCTCAAAGAAACTCTGTCCTTGTAGAAAATGAGATAAGGTTGGCTCACCATAAGAGCTTGCAACTAAGATACCTTTCCTGCAGAATTTAGACCAATCAGTAAAACTGTTTTTCATGTTAAGAACATCGAGTCAACCAGATTAACTGGTTCAAATGGAGCAAGTGTTAGCTCATCTAACACAAAATTCAGATCCCAAAGAAGGGCCATCAGTTTTCTTTGTGGCCTCTTATGCAAAACTCCTTTCAAGAACATTTTGACATCAGACTACATTGAAAGAGGAGGATCTTTGGGCAGACATGCTGAAATGGTCAATGAATGAACCTTAATAGAGGAATAAGAAAAGTCATATGATAATATCTCACACAAATATTGTAAAAACCAGAAAATAACTAGCCATAAATGGGTGATGGTTATGTTGTTGGCACAACTAGAAAACCTTTTTCATTTGCTAATATATGATTTTCTTGAAATTGTCTTCCTTGCCTTTATTAGTACTTGTTGCATGTTCTCAGAAAACAGGTGTGTAAAAGAAATTAAGTCCCTATCATCAATGCAGTCAATTGAAGATGATTGATATTGGAGTGTATCAAACATTCCTGGTCTTATCTTAGTTGATCCAGTCTGTCAACTCAATGAACTTGGGGGATTCCTTCTGAATGGTCAGAAGTACCCTTGATATTAGTACCCTGGATATTAGTGGAATGAGCGGAAATGCATACAAGAACATTCCTGTCTAAAGAAAAGAAAAGGCATTTGTCTTCCTGGTCTTCCTGCTTGGAGTCCCTGAAGACCTGGAAGACAAATGAATTCTCCACAGATGGATCAAGTCTTGGAAGACCCTGATCTAGTTTCCATTCATGAGGGTTGGCTCACATTGTCTGCCACATAATTTTGCTCTAACAGAATGTAGGATGCCGGTAGAATAAAATTATGCTGTAATGCTATATCTCAAGTTAACATAGCTAGTCTCAAAAGAGGGCACAGCCTGGTTCCTCCTTGCTTGTTGATACACTACATGACTATGCTATTGTCTGCAATTACTTGAAAAGGTCCCAGGACCAAAGATGTTTCAGAGAGTTAATTGCCTTGATCAGGGCAATGATACTGGAGTGCTTACATCTGTCCTTGGTGTCCCACACCCCCTACACTTTTATCTCTGCATAAACTGCTCCCCAAATAAAGTCTGAAGTGGCAAGAAGGGGATTTAAGGATATCTGTTGTCCCGACTAAAAGAGTTTTCCTCTGATAACCCCAAGCACTAGGCTCTGAAAAGATAAAGGGTGTTGATGCTGGGACAAAATAAATTTCAAATACCACTGTATCTTTCTCATGTTGAGTCTTGCCAGGGGTGTCATGATAATCATAGATATCATGAGACCTAAAATCCTTAGGTATGTCCTCACAGTGACCAGTTTCTGAGTGGAAAAACCTTAGAAATAGATCTAGATAGAGATCTGTTTTTCCTTGTAGAAGAAATCCTCTTTGAACTGAGGTGTCCAGTTGACATCTCAGGAAAATAATCCTGGGTGGAGTGAGTCAAAAAAAGACTTTTGAATGTTCTCTTGGAATCCCAAATTGTGCAAGAGATTTCTCAACCAAGAGAGAGATCCCTGACACCTTGATAAAAGACTCTGCAAAGATAAGCAAGCCATCTAAATATGGATAGCCAGCATTGATCTGTAATCAGAGCTAGACACTTTGAGCACTCTTGATGCAGTGGATAGCTCAAAGGGTAAGGCAGAAAAAAGATAATATGCTCTAGACACACAAAACATAAAAAAATATATATATGAAATTTGGTTGAATATGGATGTGATTATAAGCATCATTTAAGCCTAGTGTTACCATTAATCTTGAAAGAGAAAGAAGAGGTAACAGGTTATCAAGTGACAACATCCTGACTTTGGGCACGATCGCAAACAGGTTTAGAAAAGACAGTTCCAGAATTTTTTTGCTTTGGCCCTAGGAATATCCTTGAATAAACCCATTCCCCACCTGGGAAGAGGAAGTGGTTCTATCACTCCGTGGGACAGCATATGATGAAGAACAAAAAAGCCTGTCTGCAGGATGAGCAATGACCCCAGGAAAGGAAGAATTTCTTCATACTGCCATCTGTAACCTTGATGAATGATTTTCAGAACTCATTTTTCAGAAACAATCTGTTGCCAGCGAGAAAAATTGAGAATCAGACTTGCTGGAGGGGAAAAGGAGCCAGTATGGGAGGGGGTCACAAGGTCTCTTTAATAGTCATTCACACTTGTTGGACTGTCCTTGTTTATGGGAGGTTTGAGACCGCGTTATAGAACTTTTTTTCCCCATTTTTTCTTAAACATCTGTTTACCTAAGTTCTGTTATGGCTATTTATTTATTTATTTATTGACAAAATTGAATATAGATAAGGAAAATCCCTTGAATATTTGGAAAAGGAGGGCTGAAAAATTTAGAGATTCCCTGGAAAAGCATGCTACTTTCATCACACTTGTGATCACCTCTGCAGCAGAAGAGCTAAACACTAAATATCTAACCAAATGATAATGTAAAATCTCATTTTATATTATTTTGGAGATTCTGAGAATGCAGCCAAGCAAAACTCCTGAAACAGTACCAGTAACCATAGCCATGGAAGAAGTATTAACAAAGTCATACAAACACTGCAAACAATGAGTAGTGACCTTTGCAACAGAAAGAAACTATGTTACTTAAAGATTTTTTTCTCACAAGATGAAACTGCAGATAAAGCATTCCATAATTTCACAATTTGTCAGTACAAACTTTAACATACGAGCCTGACAATTCAAAATTCTACAAATTAAAGTTGCAGAAGAATACACTTTTTTCCTATACTTATACTCATCTCTTGTCTATTCCTTGATCTTGCTAAGGTTTTCGACACTGTGTCTCACTCTCTGCTCCTAAATAAACTAACAGACCTTAACTTCTCTCCTGATACAGTCGCATGGTTCTCTAGCTACCTCACTGGCAGATTGCAATGAATGAGATGGCACTCTGCACTATCTACTTCTCTTCCAGTAAAAATAGGTGTCCCCCAAGAGTCCATTCTTGGACCACTATTATTTAATATCTTCACCAACTTATTCTACTCCTTTTGTCCTCAGTCTACCATTGTCCAACACTCAGATGACTCTGTGGGGATCACTATTGTCAACTCATCCTCTGAACTCATATGAGCTACCCAGTCATCCTTTAACTCAGTAGAGACATGGCTATCAAACGAAAAACTCATCCTCCACCTAAAAAAGACAAAATTGCGAGTCTTTCTTCCTAAAATGGTCGACCATATCAAAGCGTCCTTCTCCATAATGTCCCTAAACAATATTCCTATTGAAGTTGAAACCAGCACAAAACTACTTGGCATTACCATTGATGATCTACATATAAATAATTGTATCAGAAAAACCCATCAGAAGCTAGGACTCCTGTATAGAAATAAAAAAATTCCTAACCACTAAAGCCAGGATTACTCTTTCACATGCTTACCTACTACCTTGTTTAACATATTGTTCCCAAATACTCACATATCTCAGCTCTTCTCACATATCTCAGCTCTTCTCTACTTACCAAGCTAGAGTTGACTTATCACAAGATAGCAAGATTCGCTGCTCAACAAACCTATAAATCCCACCACCGTCTCTCCCTAAAATACTTGAACTGGCTTGAACTACCTCACCTGCTTCTCCATTCACAGCTCTAAATCATACACACCATTCTATATCAACCAGCTTTCTGTCCAGCTCTATCATCCCTCATCTCCCACTATTCCCCTACAGGACATCTCCAAAGCTCATCCCAAGACCTCACCAAATGATAAAAAGTTCCAGGATGCACGAAAAAATACTAATAACCAAAAGTAATGCACCCAGTAGCCATCAAGGAAAACTCCACTTTATTTGAATCAAACACCAGCAAAATCCATTAGTTGTTAAGCGCTTTCATCATAGCCAATGACTTCATTAGAACAAGGATTATAAAGTCATCTATTTAGTCTGAGATCCCAATCCTTAATTTGGATTCTGTCCTTTAGGGCTGGTAATATGGATACGTTATCATTTAGTCCTGGGGGGAAGTTGGCAGCAAGCCTGAGTTGCCAAATAAGTTCCTTTTTGCTAAGCTGATTCTTCCAATCTCCCCCCCTGGGTTCAATGTCAATGGTGTCTAATATACCAAACTTGAAGCCTTGGAAATTTAGACAGCTTAGTGAATGCATGTACAATGCATTAGTTTCCTTTTTTATTTTTTAATTCATATAAATGTTCATAAATCCTATGTTTGAAAGATCTTCCCGTCTTTCAGATGTAGTATGCCGGACAGGTATCACACATTGCCAGATATACTAACCTCTGTGTTCTACAATTACCATTCCTAAAATTGATGTTAGTCCTTAATCTGTCACTCAATGTAGTAACAGTTCCCCTAAAAATGAAACTACACTGGGAACAACTACCACAACTTGTAGTCCCTTTCCCATTCCCATTTCCAATACAATTTCATCCCAAAACCTATTAAAGGTCTACAAACACAAGTTAAAAACTGGGTGCAACCACCCCACTATTGCGTGGAACTTCCACTTGAAATCAGGACCCTCACAAACCCCAAGCAATTTAAATCAGCCACCAAAGAATATTTTAAAAAGAATTGGATCTGCCACTGTACGCACCTTCCCTGACTACATCCATCTTAAAAAGTAACCATCTATCCCCATTACTCCTTACTTTCCTCCCTTATATTCATCCTATCTCCCCTGCTCAGCTTACTCTATTTCCATCCCCTCTAGCTACCTCTATACTCTCCTCCTTATCTCTAGATCTACAAATACCTCTGGAGCTACTACCTCTGTTAATGTAAAACATGGTATAAATATTTTACTGCCTATGCTTTATTCATGTAACTTCCCATGCCTTTGCTGTTACCTCCTAGTCTTTTAAGAGGAGTAAACCTTTGTGACTACTGAATCTGCTTGTTCTTGTTGTTATCCCTTTTTGTTCTAAGACTTGTAAACTTTTGTGATTACTCAATGTATTTTTAATCTACCATGTTATGCTAAATTGCTGAAATATTTCGAACCATGTTACTCTATGTTATGTAAGATTGTTGAACTATTCAGAGCCCGCCCCCCCCCCCCCCGGACCTCCACTAAAAAAGGGCTTTAGCTCAGTCAGACATTCCTGGTCAACAAATATAAAATAAATAATAATAAATAAAGTATCTATCAATAATTTACCCATCCATACCAGAAAGAGTAGGATTGGAATTAAGTGCTTAGCAGCAGTGGAATCAACTAAGGGTATAGCTGCTGAGTCAGGTTTGGGTACTGCATACAGACATTCAAAAGACTGAGGAACTTCATGCATCCTAGCTGTCTTTTTAGGAACAGCTGGCTGACTGTCAGGAAATTTTTAAGCAGTAAGATACACATACCCTGGCCTGATAGCACAGAGGTTAAGGTGCAGACTTACCAACTGGAAGACCTGTGTTCAAAACCTGGCTGACAAACAATTGGGCAGCAGCAGTATTCCAAGAGAAGAAAGGCCTGGTAATCTACTTCTATAATATGCCACAAAAACCCTATGGGGTGTTGCCATGAGTAAATTTTGACTCTGGGACATTTACTTCCTTGTTTATGACACAGATCTTCTTAAGTAGACAGGACAGGAGCGATGGGTGTAGGTTCTGGAAAATCCTTCAGTAACAACTCAGTAATTTCTGAGAAACTGAGAAACATCAGTGTTCTCCCACTGAAAACACTAGGACATTCTAGCAATATCCTCAGAGAAAGAGACCCCCTCCCCCCCCCCCCCCACACACACACACACACAGGAAGAATCAGAAACTGAGGTCTTCTTTCAGTCTAAATCAAAATTCTAAGGCCAAAACCCTGAATCTGTCCCTGTATTTTTCTGTTCAGATTCAGAACTTTAACTGTCTTCAGGCAAAGAGGAATTTCTCTTTCTTTTACCAGAAACTACTTTACAAGAAGAATCGATAGTCTGAATTAAACCCTGAGCCAATCCCAGTAAGATACTCCTAGCCAGAGAAATGTGAGGATATGCTTGTTTTTTTTTTTTTTTGACAGTAGAAATGGTGCCAACTATGTTACTAAGAGCAGCAGCTGCTTCCCCAGGGCTGGCAGACCATCAGACACAACAGGGAAACTTTTCTTGTTCCCTCTCCCAGGACAAACAAAATTGACACTCTCCTGCTCATTGAGGGATCTCCAACAGCTGAAGACGATGTGGTTAACCTTTGGTCCATAGTGGTTATAGGTACTACAATGGGAACAGCAGAATTAACCACCTGTGGTTGAGATAAATTGCTATCCTGCTGTGATGGCAAAGGCTATTTCCATAACTTCTTTTTTTTTTGTAACTGGAAGAAACACTGACAGTGGGACAGATATTCTGTTCCATGGTCAAGCCAAATATGGTGCCTTTCTACTAGGTAACAGACAAGCAGTAAATGCCAGTAAAACTTCTAGTCCTTAACAATTACTTTTTGACAGAAATAACACAGTACAAAGCATTTTAAAACAGTATGCCAACCTCAAAATGGAAAAATAAAAAGAAATGATGTACTCACCATAATGTTCTATCTGTGTTGTCCGTTTTCATTCTTCCTCAACTCTTGGGTTTGGATCCAAACCTTGGATCCAATTTGGCTGCTTTTACTAGCTCTTGATTTACTGAAAGTTCCTGAGCTACTCCCTTTCCCAAAATGCCCTACTTCCTAACTTACCTCAGATCATTTGCTTCCTCCACGTCCTTAGAGCATTAATAATAAATAAATTATTAAGATAATATACACAGCTGTGAGACTCAAATAAAAGAGCAAAGTTCTTTTAGCATCCTGAATCCTTCCAAAAGACAATAATGAGGGGTTTGGTGGGAGGGAAGTTAAGGAAGAATGAAAATGGACAACACAGATGAAACGTTATGGTAAGTACATAACGTCTTTATCTGATGATGTCAATTTTCATTCATTCCTGAACTCTTGGGACAGACTCGCCAGCTATCTAAACCCTTGGAGAATTCTAAGTAGGGATGCTTCTGAGCACCACTGAACCAAATGCTGCTTTACCCCTAGAGTCCACATCTGATTTGTAATGAGCAATAAAGGTATGAGAATTAGCCCAAGTTGTGACTGCACAAATATCATCTGCAGAAGATGTAGACAAAAAGGCTGAAGAATTAGCCATGGATCTTGTGGAATGTGCTCTTGGTGGTTTGGGTAAGGACATGCTCAATTTGTTATAAACAAAGGTAATACAACCAGTCAACCATCTAGCTAATGTAACTTTAGAGACTAATTTGTCAAATTTTGAATCTGAAAAGGATATAAACAGTTGTTCTGTTTTTCTAAAATCTTTTAGTCTATGTAAATAAAAACATAATTGTCTGAGAACATCCAATAGGCGTGGCATATACTCTCCTCTGTTTGAAAAATTTGGAAAGAAGACTGGCAGATTGAGAGTTTGATAGTAGATTCTGACACCACCTTAGGAAGAAAGGAAGGAATAGTTTTCAAGTATACTCTATCTTTATGAAAACTTTAGTAAGGAGGTTTAGAATACAAGACTTGTAATTCTGAAATTATCCTGGCAGATATAATAGCTACTAAAAAGACAGTTTTCCAGGTCAGAAAAGTTAGCTCTGTTTTGGCTGAAGGCTCAAATGGGGACTCTGTTAGAGTTTGCAAAACTACATTTAAATCTCAAGGGGGTATAGGATCTTTAACAGGAGGTCTGAGGAAAAAAGTTCCTCTAATTATAACTCTACAAATTGTGTAGGATTCTAGAGATGAGTGATTTATTCCTATATGAAAATTGGAATGTTTATGGGATGATAAAAGGATGTGGCAGACTGGAGAGGAGAGCCTGGACCATCTAGCAAACAATGGAACTAAAGAAACCATGCAGTTAGTTTTAGGTCTTGAATGCCTAGATGAATCAAGTTCAGCGGATGAGATAGAAGATCTGGAGTTGGATCCAGAAACCATAGTGGATGGAGGCTAGACAAAGACAAAACATATCTGTTGAGGCCAATAAGGAGCAATGAGGTTACTGTGCTCTTCAATCAAGATACTGTCTGAAGAAATATGGGGATCAGGGGTAATGTTGAGGCCTATAATGAGCCATGCGGTTACTGTGCTCTTCAATCAAGATACTTTCTGAAGAAATTTGGGGATCAGGGGTAATGTGGGATAAGCATAAAGGAGACCTGTGGGCCAATTGTGATGTAGATCATCTCTTGGTCACTCCTTGGTGAGGGGTAAGGGTAAGAACATGCAGCACTTGTTGTTCAAAGGGGATGTGAAAAGGTTGCAATATGGTTAACCCCATTGATGGAATATTTTCTTCAGCACATTCATGTTGAGAGATCACTTGTGAGGCATCAGAATAGACCTCCTCAACTTGTCTGCAATCACATTGGACTTCCCCAGAATGTGTATTGCTATCAGAAATTGATCGGATGAGATCAACTATTGCGACACTCTTAAAGCTTCTCAACACAGGGGATAAGATTTGGTTCCCCCTTGTTTGCTGATGTACTACACTACTGACATATTGTCTGTCTGAATTACAATAGTCCCAGTGAGGAGAGTGTCTTGGAATGCTTTATTGCTAGGAGAACAGCACTCATTTCCAGGACATTGATATGTGAGTTGGTCTCTTTGGGGACCATGTGCCTTGGACTGTGCCCCCCCCCCCACCTAGTCTGTTAGATGTCTGTGGTGACTATGGCCTTGGGTTGGGGAAGAACAAAGGGACACCCTTCTTGCACTTAACTGAATTGTACCCACCATGGAAGATAGCTTTTGCAAGCCTGGGTTATATTTATATGACTGGTCAGGGGATGGTAAAGAATGGGACATTAAGTTGCTAATGTCCACCAGAGTATTCTCATATGGCACCTTACCATTGGTACTGGAATGCTTGCTACTGACATGGACCCCAAAGCTTGAATAATTAGCCAAGCTTAGAGAGAAGAGTTTTGGATGATCATTCTGACCTGGAACTGAATAGTCTGAACTCTTGATCAAGGGAGAGATGCTGTTTGTGCAATCATGTTGAATGAGACACTGTGATTTCCAGTGCCTGTGTTGGCTCTAGATGAGTTGTAGTAGTTGATTGAAATGCCCAGTTTGGAGCATAATAGGAGTACATAATCCTGAGCTTGGATAAGGTGATGTCTGGTCAGAGCACTGATTAGCCAGTCATCCAGATATGGAAACACCTGAATTCCCTGCAGTCTCAAGTGATTTGCCTCTACTGTTTTACATTTGGTAAACACCATGAGGGCTGTGGTGAGACTAAATGGCAGAGCTCTGAACTGGTAATGACTGGCTCCCAGATGGAAGTGTTGGCATCTTCTGGATTACTTGTTCATTTTTATATGATAGTATGCTTCCTGAAGATTTATTGAGCACATCCAATTGTCCTTGTGCAGAAAAGACAGAACATACTGAACTACATGTACTGAACCAATTAATTTAGGTTGCAGAGATACAAAATTGGTCTCCAGTCCCATGGTTTCTATGGCACTAAAAAGAACCTTGAACGTGTTCTGGATTCTTTCTGTTCTGGCGACACCTCTTGGATTCTCTTTTTTCTAGCAGCTTTTTTTATTTCTAGTGATGCTGTTGCCATCTGACTTGGTGGAACATTTGGGATTTTCTTTGAGACTAACAGAGGTGGATGGGAAAATGGTATGATAAAATCTCTGGACATTATCCTCTGCACCCATGAATCTTTTGTAATTTCTATCGAGGCTGTCTGATGCATGGATAAGTGAACCATGACTACCTCCAGAGAAAGACAGGATTGGGCTCCCTTTTGAGGAGTGCTGGTAAGATCTCTCAAACAAAGTATCTGTAGATCCTTGATTCTTAGACCCCCTC
Source organism: Protopterus annectens (assembly GCF_019279795.1). Taxonomy (NCBI): domain Eukaryota; kingdom Metazoa; phylum Chordata; order Ceratodontiformes; family Protopteridae; genus Protopterus; species Protopterus annectens. The sequence continues at coordinate 46,891,752 of NC_056730.1, read as the reverse complement.
TGCCACATGGATGTTATCTTCCATTAGAGTTCCCCCTGCCCCTTGCGGAACTTTCTCCACATGGATTTTGGAAGGGATCCTGGGATTTCTTGAACTACACTTTTTGACTGCCTGCTTGATTCCTAGAAAAAGGTTTGTTGAGGGGAAGAATAACACACTCCCACAGCAGACAGGGTTTACCTTCTTATTCATACCTAGAGAGTATTTCCTTCTCTTTGGGGCCAAGTAAGGATAATCCATCAAAAGGGACATTGACGAAGGATGCTTTGAAGGGTTCCACAAAGCCACACAAGTGCATCCAGGCATGCAGCTAATGGAAATGCCTGAACTTGCTGTCTGTTTGGTACCCTCTACTTTGTGAGATATAAGCCTCATGGACAGATTGGAATGGATTGGAGGGTAACAACTGCAAGGCAACAGTGCTCTCCACTTCAGAGGATATGGCCTTAGAGAGGGATTTGGAGAGCTCTTTAATGAAATTGCTCTGGAGTCTTGTAAAATGTGCCAGATAGTTCAGAGACCAAAGGACAAAGGTCACTGAAGCATAAACAGTATTCCCAAATCTATCCATTGCATTGCACTCCTTGTTAGGGGGATGGACAGAGGAACTTTGTTCTGCTAGTTCTTTCTTTGTGACTGTCACTATGGCCTTAGCATCAACCATTACTACTTTACTCCAGAAAGATCTGTCCTTTGATGGTGCCAGGATCCTGCCTAGCCTTTTGGGGATGGTTCAGTCTAGTTCCTTTCACAGACCCTCGAGAGACCAAGGAATACTGACTCCTCTTGAAAAGGGTTGTTGAGGGACCAACCACCCCTTTGCTTTAGAGAGCTCCAGAATGTCTCCAAATGAGACATCTTCATGTGTAGATCTTGGGGGCCCTTCTCCCTCATTGGAGTTAGTATCTTCTGTAATGGACTCTTGAGGAGAGTTGCACTTTTTCTTTCTGGGAACCTCTTCGGTGAGATATTCAGGGGAGGTGTCAGAAGAAATCATTATACCCTGTTGGGTAACCTCAAGACTAACTTGGAATAGCTGTCCTTATGGCAAGAATGGCTGAGGCTCAAGATGTAGAGAGAAATAGGCTAGGGTGGTTGGAGCCAAAAAAAATGGCAAAGTTGGAGCTCTAGGGATAGAAAATGCTCTCTCCACTACCTTGAATACTGAGAGCCTTGCAGATAAGGAAACCAATGGCTATGAAAGAACATGCTTTTTATTTATTTTTTTATTTATTTATTTAACATTTGTTGACCGGGCTAGTCTAGCTGGATATATGTCCATTTTCAGGAGAGGCCCGGGGAGAAAAGCTACACAAAGAACAGTCAATTTAAAACAAATCAAAGTTTTTGGGCATGTATAGACAAAAAGACATAGATAATGGTTTACAAGTGACAACAACACAGCAAAAATAAAAAGAAAAAAAACACAAACTTTTTTTTTTTTTTTTTTTTTAGGAAAGTACAAGGAGTAGGGAGGGGAGTAATAGTGGAAGAAAAGACACAAGGAAAGTGGGGAGAGAAATGCAGAGAGGTTTGGAAAAAGTAAGTTAGAAAAGAGAAGTAATATCTAATAAGAGGAGCTTGGAGTAGGTAGTTCATAGTAAGATTTTAAGTGACCTAAGGAATGAGAAGAGAGTAAGGAGGATATGCTTAGGAAGCGAGAAATAGTGAATAAAAAGAAGGAGAGATTTTAGTCTGGGCTGCTGCATGGGCAGAGCCAGTGGTTAGTAAGATGAAGTTTGAGATGCTTTTTGAATAGTGAGGAAGAGGAGATCATAGTGAGGTCCTTAGGAAGAAGGTTCCAACTTTTCCCCACTGTGTAGGAGAAAAGTGAGGCACCTGCTTTGTTATTAGATTTGTGTATGGATACTAAAAGTTTGTGTGAAGAGCGAAGGTTAGAAAGATTTTTATAGGGACTAATAAGTTTGGTAAGGATAGGAGTTTTTTCAGGGAAGGAAAGGATTTTTTGGGTGATTATAAGTTGCTGAGATAAAAGCTGATTATCAAGTTCAAGCCAGCCAAGTTGTTTTAAATTTAGGCAATGGTGAGATCTAAAAGGGGAGCTGGTAGCAAATCTGGCTATATTATTGTAGGCGGTAGTTAATTTGTTCAGGTTAGTTTTAGATAGGTTTGTGAATAAAGGTGATGCATACAGGAGAGTAGAGATAAGATGGGTGTGAGCAATGGTAATTCTGGCTGAAGGAGTAAGGAAAGACTTGATTTTGGAGAGGGAGCCAAGCTTTTTGTTAGTAGATTTAACAGTGGTATTAATATGAGTGTCATAGTTTAGGCAATGATCGATAGTAACACCTAAAAGTTTGGTTGTTGTGTCAGGAGATATGACTGTGCCATTTTTAGATATTTTGGAGAAGTGGAGTGGTGGAGATTTTTGTGTGGGTGTGAACAACAAAAGTTTATTTTTTTAGGGTTAAGGAGGAGACATCGCTGTAAAAACCACTCTTCCACAAGCTGAAATACATTTTGGGTGAGAGATTGAAGTTCAGATGGGTTAGAGGCTGAAGAGTCTAAGGTGGAGTCATCTGCATACTGAATGGTTACGGCTTGGGGGATGCTAGAAGCAAGATCATTGATAAATATGGAAAATAAAAGGGGACCTAAGATAGATCCTTGGGGGACTCCAAGGGAGACAGGAAGAGGGGAGGATAGAGTGTTTTCCCAGAGGACTTCCTGTTTTCGATTGTCTAGTTAAGACTTAAACCATTGTAGTGCCAGAGCGTCAAGTGAGAGTGATTTCAGAAGATTCAAGAGTATTTGATGATTAACCATGTCAAATGCTTTGGAGAGATCTATAAAGACAGCAGAAGAGAGGATATTATTGTTGCAGTTTTTATTTATGTGATCAGTAAAGGAAAGAAGGGCAGTAGTAGTGCTATGGGAGGGACGAAATCCATGCTGGGAGGGCGCTAGTAGTCCATTAAGAAGGAGGTGGTTGAGCATTTGTTGGTGAATACATTTTTCCATGATTTTAGCTAAGGGAGAAAGTAGGGCAATTGGACAGAAGTTTGAAAGTTCTGAGGAGGCTCCACCCTTATGAAGGGGAATAATATGGGAGATCTTCCAGATGGAAGGGATAGTGCCTTCTTTGATGGTTCTGTTTATAAGAATAGAGACAGGGTAGGCGATTGCTTTGGCTGCAGTTTGTAGATATTGAGCAGGTAATAAGTCAGCAGAGTGGGTTGAGGGTTTGGGTTTTAGAAGGAGGGTACAGATGAGGGATGTAGAGACAGGTTGTAGATGGAAAGTGGGAGGAGCTGGAAAGGAGGAGAGTCATGAAAGAGATGCCACGGGAGGAAGGGAGTTAGCAAGTGACTGGATAGCTCCAGTAAAGAAGTTGTTAAAGGAGTCAGCTATCTGTTTAGGAGTGTTTTCAGTAGTAGTGGCAGGGGTGGGTGTCTTAGTTGTGCCAGGGTGAAGTAAAGTATTGATACCTGTCCAGAATTTCTTAGGGTTTTGGTGGTTATTTTGTTGGAGGTGAAGGAAAAAGTTTTTTTTGTCAAGTTGTACAGATGATTTAGTGGAGTTTCTAAGCTGTTTAAATTTAGTGTGATCAGAAGGGTCTTTAGAAGCATGCCATTTTGACCAGAGTTTGTTTCTTAGCAACATTTTGTGCTTAGTTTCTTTTGTAAGCCAGGGTGCAATTTTTGCTCTACTTTGAAGGGTACGGATAAGTAAGTTAGAAAGTGATCACTCATATCTTCTGGGAGGGTGCCTACTGAGTAGAATGTGGGGGAGGTATTTATTAGAATCCAGTCAAGGATGGATTCTTTTTTGGTGGGTTTGTGGATGCGAGTGGGTGAGGAGACAATTTGAGTAAAGCCATGCAGATTAATGTGGTTAGAAGGGGTATTGGCATTACTGGTATTCCAGTCAATGTTAAAGTCGCCAAGTACTATGGTTTCTTGTGAATATGAAGTGGATAGCCAGCTAAGGATATTTTCAAGGAGGTTGATGTTGTTGCCAGGTGGAATGTAAGAGCACAGAATATAAATTGCCTTGCTAGTATTTAATTGGAGCTTAGTAAAGAGAATTTCAGAGTGAGTGTCAGATGGGAGACAAGAATTTAATGGAGTGAGTTGGAGACCTGTTTTATACAGTAAGGCTATACCCCCTCCTTTCTTGCTAGGGCGATCTACTATTTTATTTATTTTTAATTTTATTTATCATTTGTTGGCCAGGAAAGTCCGACTAGGTTCCACAGAGCCTGTTTTCAGCGGATGCCTGGGGAGAAATGCTCCAGATGCATGTCTTTGGAATGTGGGAGGAAACCAGAGTACCCGGAGGAAACCCACGCGAACACAGGGAGAACATGCAAACTCAATGCTTGTGGGTCAAAGGCTGCCTCCTCCCAGAAGGCAAAGCACTCAAGGAGGGAGTCAGAGCTGAGCTATCTAATGCCAAGATTCCATGAGGAAGAGATGGCTCTGACAACTTCAGAGTCGACTGCAACCTCTCAGACCTGGAGCTGATGCTACACCTCTGAGACTCTTCACTCTGAGCCAGTGTACTCAGAGATGCTACAGGAGTCGAAGATACCAGTATCTTCAGATGCGATGAGAATGTCTTTGGAAACTTCAGATCTGACAACACCAAAACCATAGGTTGGATCAGAGAAGGAACAAGCAAAGAGGAGTTTGGACTAACAAGGGCCTGGGTCATAGCCAGGGAACATCCATTTGTATCTGTGTTGAGAGAAACTTCATCATCATTCTGTCCACATTGGTATCAGTCAAGCTTTTGGAAGAACAGATCGAGAATGCTATGGAGGAAGGTCTAGAATAATGGTGTTTTTCCAAAAAAGGAGAGGAAAACCTGGATACAATTGGATCTGGAGCCAAGAGTGATGATCAGATCCAAGCAGGCTTGTCTTTATTGATTTTTGGATCAGAAGAGCTAGAATCCAAAGTTTTAGGTATTTTCTTCAGAGGTTCTAAACACAGAGCTGTGGAAGTGGGTGGCACCCAGGAACAAGTCGTGAAGTTTTTTTCTTCTGAAGTGGTGGGGGTTTGAGCTCCAGAAGATGTTGTACAAGCAGATTACTTAGAAGGAAGCAATCCTGTGAGTATCAATGTATTTTGCATGTCAGGAAGAGCCCTAGGGTTAAAACCCTAACAGACATTGCAATTGTCATCAAGATGTGAAGGGAATAGACAATAAATGCATTATGAATGCACATTAGATAAGGGAATTTTGTGGCCACAGGCCATAGATTTTTTGAAATCCAAGTTTTTTTCTGTCATACTGGCATATGACAATAAAGAAAGATATATATATATATATATATATATATATATATATATATATATATATATATATATATTTAGCAAAGGGTAAAACAGGGAAGAAAGTTCTAGGAGGAAAATACCAACAAAGGTAAAAAGAGATGCACTAAAAAGTACAGAAAAGGAACTACCAACAATGGTAAAAAGAAATGTACTAAAAAGTACAGAAAAGGAAATACCAACAATGGTAAAAAGAGATGTACTAAAAGTACAGAAAATGAACTACCAACTATGGTAAAAAGAGATGTACTAAAAAGTATAGAAAAGGAACTACCAACAATTGTAAAAAGAGATGTACTAAAAAGTACAGAAAATGAACTACCAACAATGGTAAAAAGAGATGTACTAAAAAGTACAGAAAATGAACTACCAACTATGGTAAAAAGAGATGTACTAAAAAGTACAGAAAATGAACTACCAACAATGGTAAAAAGAGATGTACTAAAAAGTACAGAAAAGGAACTCCCAATAATGGTAAAAAGAGATGTACTAAAAAGTACAGAAAAGGAACTACCAACAATGGTAAAAAGAGATGTACTAAAAAGTATAGAAAAGGAACTACTAACAATGGTGAAAAGAGATGTACTAAAAGTACAGAAAATTAACTACCAACTATGGTAAAAAGAGATGTACTAAAAAGTACAGAAAAGGAACTACCAATAATGGTAAAAAGAGATGTACTAGAAAGTACAGAAAAGGAACTACCAACAATGGTAAAAAAGAGATGTACTAAAAGTACAGAAAATTAACTACCAACTATGGTAAAGAGAGATGTACTAAAAAGTACAGAAAAGGAACTACCAATAATGGTAAAAAGAGATGTACTAAAAAGTGCAGAAAAGGAACTACCAACAATGGTAAAAAGAGATGTACTAAAAAGTACAGAAAAGGAACTACTAACAATGGTGAAAAGAGATGTACTAAAAGTACAGAAAATTAACTACCAACTATGGTAAAAAGAGATGTACTAAAAAGTACAGAAAAGGAACTACCAATAATGGTAAAAAGAGATGTACTAGAAAGTACAGAAAAGGAACTACCAACAATGGTAAAAAGAGATGTACTAAAAAGTACAGAAAATGAACTACCAACTATGGTAAAAAGAGATGTACTAAAAAGTACAGAAAAGGAACTACCAATAATGGTAAAAAGAGATGTACTAGAAAGTACAGAAAAGGAACTACCAACAATGGTAAAAAGAGATGTACTAAAAAGTACAGAAAAGGAACTACCAACAATGGTAAAAAGAGATGTACTAGAAAGTACAGAAAAGGAACTACCAACAATGGTAAAAAGAGATGTACTAAAAAGTACAGAAAAGGAACTACCAACAATGGTAAAAGAGATGTACTAGAAAGTACAGAAAAGGAACTACCAACAATGGTAAAAAGAGATGTACTAAAAAGTACAGAAAAGGAACTACCAACAATGGTAAAAAGAGATGTACTAAAAAGTACAGAAAAGGAACTACCAACAATGGTAAAAAGAGATGTACTAAAAAGTACAGAAAAGGAACTACCAACAATGGAAAAAGAGATGTACTAAAAAGTACAGAAAAGGAACTACCAACAATGGTAAAAAAGAGATGTACTAAAAGTACAGAAAATTAACTACCAACTATGGTAAAGAGAGATGTACTAAAAAGTACAGAAAAGGAACTACCAATAATGGTAAAAAGAGATGTACTAAAAAGTGCAGAAAAGGAACTACCAACAATGGTAAAAAGAGATGTACTAAAAAGTACAGAAAAGGAACTACTAACAATGGTGAAAAGAGATGTACTAAAAGTACAGAAAATTAACTACCAACTATGGTAAAAAGAGATGTACTAAAAAGTACAGAAAAGGAACTACCAATAATGGTAAAAAGAGATGTACTAGAAAGTACAGAAAAGGAACTACCAACAATGGTAAAAAGAGATGTACTAAAAAGTACAGAAAATGAACTACCAACTATGGTAAAAAGAGATGTACTAAAAAGTACAGAAAAGGAACTACCAATAATGGTAAAAAGAGATGTACTAAAAAGTGCAGAAAAGGAACTACCAATAATGGTAAAAAGAGATGTACTAGAAAGTACAGAAAAGGAACTACCAACAATGGTAAAAAGAGATGTACTAAAAAGTACAGAAAAGGAACTACCAACAATGGTAAAAAGAGATGTACTAAAAAGTACAGAAAAGGAACTACCAACAATGGTGGAAAGAGATGTACTAAAAAGTACAGAAAAGGAACTACCAACAATGGTAAAAAGAGATGTACTAAAAAGTACAGAAAAGGAACTACCAACAATGGTAAAAAGAGATGTACTAAAAAGTACAGAAAAGGAACTACCAACAATGGTAAAAGAGATGTACTAAAAAGTACAGAAAAGGAACTACCAACAATGGTAAAAAGAGATGTACTAAAAAGTACAGAAAAGGAACTACCAACAATGGTAAAAAGAGATGTACTAAAAAGTACAGAAAAGGAACTACCAACAATGGTAAAAAAGAGATGTACTAAAAAGTACAGAAAAGGAACTACCAGCAATGGTAAACATAGATGTACTAAAATGTACAGAAAAGAAACTACCAACAATAGTAAAAAGAGATGTACTAAAATGTACAGAAAAGAAACTACCAACAATAGTAAAAATATATGTACTAAAGAGTACAGGAACTACCAACAATGGTAAAAAGAGATGTACTAAAAAGTACAGAAAAGGAACTACCAACAATGGTAAAAAGAGATGTACTAGAGAGTACAGAAAAGGAACTACCAACAATGGTAAAAATAGATGTACTAAAAAGTACAGAAAAGGAACTACCAGTGGTAAAAAGAGATGTACTAAAAAGTACAGAAAAGGAACTACCAACAATGGTAAAAAGAGATGTACTAGAATGTACAGAAAAGGAACTACCAACAATGGTAAAAAGAGATGTACTAAAAAGTGCAGAAAAGGAACTACCAACAATGGTAAAAAGAGATGTACTAAAAAGTACAGAAAAGGAGCTACCAACAATGGTAAACTATAAAGTACAGAAGTACACAAAACAGGAAGGAAGCGTATTTGATATTTGATATAGTAAATATGAAAACATAATCTATAGAAATAACTCACAGTACCCAAAAACTCTACAGGTTCGACAGCAAAAGCAGTGACCATGTCTGTACTCAAAGGTGGCAAATGATCTGAGCTATGTTAGGGACTAGGGCATTATAAGAAAAGGAGGAGCTCAAGAGCTATCAGTGAACCATAAGCTAATAAAACCAGTTGAGCTCGATCCGAGGTTCAGATCCAAACCCAAGAGCTGAGGAACAAATGAAAACTGGCAACATCAGATACTCATTTTCTCTATAGAGAATATTGTTTCAGTTAGTTTACACTACTTTTAAACACACATTAAAGAAATGAGTGCTCCTTTTAAAAGAATGCTATAGTCTCATGACATTCCATTAAAAAGCAACATTCCTGGTTTAAAATAACTTTCTTGAACAGAAAAGGAATACAACATTAACAAAACTGAAGAAAATGGAAGTTGTTTTCCCCATAGGGAACTTAACTGCCTGGCAAAGAAAAGTACAAGCTGAATGTCCATCCTCAAAAGCCTCAGAGGAGCATACTCTTCAGAGACATTAAAGCTCTGAAAGTCTTTGTGCCCAAACTTGTCTTTTAGTTAACAGAGCTCGAGCTGTTTTGACAATTTGGTGCATGGAAGGTGCCCTGAAGTTTTGGAAGTTGGCCAGCCGTTATAGATGTACTAAAAAGTACTTTTTTTAGTTGGCAGAATGTAGACCATAGAGCTAAGGCTATTACAGCTGTGATCACCAAGAAGAAACATGTTTTGATGTTTTCAGTTATGTGTACAAACCCTACTCTGCCACTCCTTGTGCTTTTTATAGTTTGATGTGTATTCTCTGTTTTATATTTATTCATGAAATGGATTGTTTGCTTTCTTTGAATTTCAGTTATCTTAGAATCTCCTCAGAATGAATCAGAATATTTCATTTTCCTGAAGTAGAATAAACAGCATGACAGTGTTCCAAATTCATTAAAACAGAATGGGAATTTTTATTAGCCTGTAATGGAGTACAACAAATAAACTGGTTACTATCCCACTTCATTTGTCTGTTTTATATTAAACTACATACTTGTCACAACAGGGAAAAAATGCAAGTAGCCTATCTAGTCTACCCAGTTTTTGCAGCTGGTGTCTTTGTTGCCCCTTCTGTGCCCTTCTGCTAGCCTGCTACCAATATTTAGCCTATCATCTTACCTATCAAAGTACTCTGAACTTACAGTCAACTAGGCCTCCTGATATATAAAGTACTCTTTCTGTGAAAGTTTGCATCTTAATGTCTAAGTAGAATTGATGCTTACTTTGATAAGTTGCCTTCCTTTTCCTTTCTCTATCTTTCATCTTGACCAGAATGCTATCTTACTATCACCTCCCTTCCTCTGTTTTTTTATCTTGAGACAAATATATTCTAACTATCCTGTATGTGTCATATCTATGCACACCTTGTCCCTCATTTTTGATAGAAGTGTCATGTCACTCTTTCTCAATTAAGTGCTTTATGTATAAACATCAGGCTAGTTCATAGGTTCATAGATAAATACTAGGCTAGCTGCCCTTGTGGGCCCTTTTAAGCCTAACCAATTTATCTTTCAAAGGTGAGAATTGAACCTTGCAGTTTGTGACTGTGAGATAAACACCTCAATCATTATACCATACCCTAACCTTCCATATGTAAATACTAGGCTATCAGCCTGCAGACTGGTGCAAACTTAGGGAATAACCAGAGGTTAGAATTAAACCTTGTACCTTTTATCTGTGAGGTGAAGACCTTAACCTTTATACCAAACACTTCCTGTATAAGAAAATACTGGGCTGTCAGTCTGCAGACTATTACAATTCTAGCAAATAACCAGTGGTCAGAATCCAACCCTGTACATTGTGTCTAGGAATTTAAGACTTTAACCATTATGCCAACCCCTTTCACTCTTCCCAGTTCTTTCTCAAATAAGTGTCTTATGTGTGCACCCCATGCCACTCCTTTCTCAAGTAAGTGTCTTGAGTATGCACACTGTGTCACTCCCTTCTCAGATAAGTACCTTGTGCATAAATACCATGTCACTTCTTTCACAGATGAATGTCATGTTTATGCACACCATGCCCCTCCTTTCTTATATAAGTGCCTTGTGCATACACCCCATGCCACTCCTTTCTCAGATAATTGTCTTTTGCATACACCCCATGCCACTCCTTTCTCAGATAAGTGTCTTGTGTGTGCACCCCATGCCACTCCTTTCTCAGATAAGTATATGCACACAGTGTCACTCATTTCTCTGATAAATGTCTTGCTTATGCACAGCAAGTCACTCTTTTTTCATATAAGCATCTTGTGTATACACATCGCATCACTCCTTCCTAAGCTAAGTGTCTTGTGTAATGTAACTCCTTTCTCAGATATCCTCAAGTGAAAATATATTTCTTTCTTATAACCAGGTATGGCTTGTGGGTTGGAACTGCTGGCCTTCACCACTCTCAATGATTTTTTCTTATTTGTTCACTGTTTTTAATAGTCAAATTCCCCATTATAAGACTTGGATCTCATGTCTAGAGTTTTGATTTCTATGAAACACAAAATGTCAATTAAACAGCCTGGATTATTTGTTAAAATATTCCAGCATGTATGCATTTATGGATATGCTCCCAGAAAGAATAACACAGTTGCATATTTCCACAGATCCTCCTGCTATTGCAGAGTCATAAAGTTGATCTTTAATTGTTGGGTATTTGGGCTGCTAAATGTAACTGCAACCAGACTTTCCAATTGGCTCTGGCTACATCAGGTGACTAGTGCCTGTGGTAGACTAAAACAATGCATTGTAACTTGTAGATGGGACTGCAAGTATGAGAGAATGCCTTTTTATATTTTATTATTTTTTTATTAACATAAAATCCTCATCCTCTACTGCCATCCATCTTGAATGATAACCATTGTTAGTTAATAGTGTGTGTGTCTGTGTGTGTCTGTGTGTGTGTGTGTGTGTGTGTGTGTGTGTGTGTGTGTGTGTGTGTGTGTGTGTGTGTGTGTGTGTGTATGTCTGTGTGAGCATGTGTGTGTGTGTATGTGTATATTCATGTGTGTTTTCATGTAGAGTGTTGTAATACATTATACTGTATGTGTCTTAGAACACTGAGCTGAGATACATTACTGCGGTCATTATTTATATATTTATGTATTCATTTGTTCATAATCATACCTCTGAGCTATACTCAGTCAATAAAGGGGCTATGATTGGTAGACACATAGGCAGTTGCAGTTAATTGCATTATATGTGCCTGACAGCAGAGGTGTGACCATTATTTATGTAATTACTGACTAATTTGACCACATTCAAAAATCTGAGGTGTACACAGTTCAATTAAGTGCCTTTAATAGCTTGACATGACAACTTTTAGAGTGTGTGTGTGTGTGTGTGTGTGTGTGTGTGTGTGTGTGTGTGTGTGTGTGTGTGTGTGTGTTGTATGTATTTATTCATTCATGTGCTGACAATTAGACACCTAAGATATACATACACAGTCCATGAATTGGTGGTAATTGCTAGACAGGGAGGTAGTCTGAATATGAAACAATCTGACCCCTTGATTACAATTTACAGTCATTAATCTGTGAATCTTGTGTATGCTTGTGTAAACTTCCTTTACACATATGCTCCATCGCCCACCCATTACAGTTAAAAAAAGAAATCAAACTTCTCCAACGCAATACCAAGACATGCCCCTATCATGACCCAACTTAACCCCCCCCATATCCTAGTACTGTACAATAATACATCCTTTTTTAGATTCTAACTTACTACATGTTCACCTGACAAATTTTTTCATCTAGTTCTCTTTTAATGTACAATTAAATTTTTACTAATCTCTGTTCAATTGTGATACTTATATGCTACATGTTTATTGTTGTGTACTTGTCTCAAGCTTTTTATTCTATATTTCTATTGTAACTTATTCTGCTATCTCTGAATGTTAATATAAAACTTATTGTAAATTTGTTTGTAACTGGAGCTTCTCTCCTTGGGTCTCCACTGAAAATGGGCCACTTGGCCTTTATTTGGATGGACCAGCCCAGGTAACAAATGACAAAATAATAAAATAATAAATAAAAATAATATTTCAGTAAAACAACGTGAAGTATATTAACCTGATGATGATGATGATGATTATTACTATTATCTTAATTTGACATCTGAGTTGTATGTCATTAATAAAGTTGCTAGAATAAGTGGGTACTGAGGCAGTCTGTAGATAAAATAACTGACCCCAGCAATTGTTTTATAGATGGATAGATAGACAGATAGATGGATAGACAGACAGATGGACAGATATATAGATAGAGAGATAGAGACTGACAGAGAGATAAATAGAGATAGGTAGATACAGATTGACAGAAAGATAAAAATAGATAGACAGATAAATAGGTAGATAGATAGATATGTGCAGAGTTGAATAGGTAGCTAGATAGTTGCACTAATACTTGCCATTGTGATCTAGATCATGTCTGAAATGGTACCAAAAGGACCAATTCACTTACCTTCTTAACAAATAAATAGCAAAATAAATAAATAAATAAATAATAAAGAAGTGATGCAAAAATATCAGGGCTCTAGTCCCTGGAATGTTTCCTGAGGAACCCCACTAACCTTTTGTCTTTCTTTTTAGGGAGTACCCTAAACTAGCACACTGTGCTTCCTGCTACCCTGCCACTCTTCTGCCAAATAGGCATGTGTGTGTGGGTTGGTGTACATGTCCACCATAATAAAAACCTACACTTTACTATGTTTCCTGGATGTATGCTGAGTAAAAGGCTTTAATAGTGCCATCTGTAAATAATGACTGGGTTTCTGCTCATGTCTATCCCCCCACTTTGGAGTGCAGGCTTTCAACAACCTACCAGCAGTCTGTAGGATCTATGCAACTGCTGACTATATATTGAAGAGTTCTGTCAGGAGATCTGTAGGTACACCTGCTAGTTTTTTTGTCAGCAACAGTACATTGTAAGGTCCAAGTTCCTTGTCATCCTTCAACTTCTTGACTTTTATTTTTACACCTTCCCTTGAAATGTAACTGTCTCTCTGCCCCCCTCTCTCCTGTCTACTTTCCCAAGATAGTAGGCTTCCTTTCTTTTCTGTGAAGATTTGAAGCAAATATCTCAGTGTGAATTTCTTGTGTCTCCCATGTCCTACTTCTTTCCTTTCCCTGCTTTACAAATATCTGCATGTCTGTCTTGACCTCCCTGCTTTCCAGTTGTGTCTTTCGGCTTTTCCCGGTTAGGGGTCGCCACAGCGGAACTCCGGTCCGCTAATGATTGGTAGTGGATTTTTACGTACCGGGTTACCAGCCCTGACACACAACCTTCAAAGAAGGCACGCCGCATTCATGTATGCCTCCACACAGAAGACACTCTAGCTGAGAATCAAACGGGACAACGTCTTGCTATGAGGCGACAACGCTACCGCAGCACCACCACCGCAGTATACCTCCCTGATTTCCAGTAAATATATAAAGAATCCTTTCTTCCTTAGTCCATGTTTATGACTTTTTCTTCATTTTGGATACCTTTCAGATGTTCTCCCTTTCTTGCCTGAATGCTCTGTATTACTTTGTGTTAGAACTTCACCACTTTCTACAGGTCTGGTGTGTCCTGTTTTCTGTAATTTTTCACTTTCTTCAATTTATGATGTCTGATTAAATTCCGTATTATAGTTCTTATATTTTTGCACATGTTCCCAGAGCTGTAGCTAGCTCTTCTGGAGCCCTGTGTAGTATCTCATACCAGCACCCCTAGAAGTCAGATTTGATAAGTTAAGGAACAAACAGGGACCAAAAATACATTTGTCTCTTCCGCTCTCCTGTAACTGCAGCAAGCTGCTTACTACAACTGTAACACACACTCTCACCCTAAGTGCAAATGCAGCAATAGTATTCATCTTTGAATCTGTGATATCCTTGTGGCTTTATAAATCAATACCAGGACACCAGTTGTGCACCATTGGCATTTACCAATCCTGAAATCTAAGAGCTTGTGATTGGGACACCTGCCCTATTTGTCCTGTTTTAGTTATGTCATCATCTATTCCAACCAATTTTATCTTTGCCTTTGATGATTCATTTACCTTTCTGCTTGTTGCTGTCTTTCATTAGTAATGTGCATCCTCCTGGTTCCTTACTTTCTCCTACTACCAATCAGCCCCTCATCTCCTTTCATCCTCATTTTTGTGGAGTAATACTACAGAAGTACACTGTTTCAGACTGGATGTCAGCAAGTCATAACACAAAAAGAAAAGAGAGGTCCATTGGGAGACATAATGGTTATGATGATGTGAGGTATTGACAGCTATGCCAGGAGAAGTAGGTCAGTAGATGTGTAACATATGCCAGCGTAGCTAGCTGGGATTTTGTAAAAGAATATATGGCATTTGCATATCAAATGGATTTGTACAGATGCTTACTTTGAAAATTGTATTTGTAAAGTTGCTTGTGCTGAAAAAGCATCAACGGTGGGTCCTTCTGTACAGAAAAGAAATATACATGCATGTAGTAACTGATTTAATGTATGCATTGTAACTGTTGAAATGAATATGTTGTAATAGAGGATACTGGAAAAGAAGAGGTTAATCACAGTCCATCCGCAGGTAACTTTGAAAAATGTTCTGAAATTAAATTACTGGGTCTAGGCCGCAAAGATTTTTTTTTCTTTTAGAGCTTTAGTAGAATCTAGAACAGAAGCTGCCATTAAAAAAGGAATAATTAGCAGAGCATATACAATATTGCATGATAACTATAAGAATCAGTTAGCAGAGGTTAGAAAGGCTTGGGAAGACAGATTGGATAAGCAATTTACAAAGAAACAATGGGAGGATATATGCATGTCTCCCAAATATGCAACAAAATCTAGGGCATAAAGATGTTATCTCACAGTTTTGAATGAAGCCAGAAATGCAATGTCTATAAGAAGTATGGTTTGTTAGCCGCTGTAGGAAGAGCAGAAGTGTTAAAATTGTTTTACAACTTCAAGATGCTACAATAAACTTTAGCAAAGCTCAATATATGTATTGCAACACGTGCTAAATCCTGTCAGCTTCTAGTGATGTGGGTAGTGTGGGAACCAGAAGTCAGATGACCAGATGTATGTGATGTCATTCTGTAATCTGGGTCAAAAATTATATTTTAATGCCAGATGAGAGAGGAGTCTAAGAACACTCTGTTTTACTCACCAATTTATCTTGTCTTCTTCTAGTAAGTGAACCAGGGAAGAGTAATTCTTTAGATCAGTCAGGAAAATATAGTGGGATTAATTAAGTGTTGTTTTTCTGTATCTGTGTGAATCTATTCATCTGGGTTATTTTAATATTTCCTGTGATTGAAACTCTGGTGTTGATTGTACATAGATATTCCATATTTTTATGTTCTTATGAAATATATTTAAACTTTTCATTGTGACTGGTTCTTTAGAGAACATTTTAACCTTTGACAGTACTTGTATCTATTTTGGTGACTTTGTGGCCACTCCTGAAAGCCTTACTGCATTGGCCAAACACTGTCATTTGTATTAATATTAATTTCACTCAGTATAATTGGGTACCTTTGTAAGAGCCTTAAGAGTAGCTGGCTTTGGAGTGTCTGGTGGCAGTGTAACTGTGTGTGTGTGTGTGTGTGTGTGTGTGTGTGTGTGTGTGTGTGTGTGTGTGTGTGTGTGTGCGTGCGTGTGTGTGTGAGTGTGTGTGTGTGTGTGTGTGTGTGTGTGTGTGTGTGTGTGTGTGTGTGTGTGTGTGTGTGTGTGTGTGTGTGTGAAAATCAAATCTCCAAGAGTGTGTGTGTCAGCTGCTTGCAGCAGGGAAATGAAGCACTGGTTTCACAGATACAGTGGTAGAGGACTTGGCTTTGACACTTGGCTGAGCACTCAACAGCACATAGCTGTGTCATTGAGGAGTCTTATTGGGGATGTGGAGAGAGAAGGAAAACCAACCCCTAAACTGAGTGTGTTCCCTGCGTGCTCTTAAGGGAAATTGTGCTTGATGCAGAGAGCTGCATCTGGAAATACTGTGTGTATCCATTTGTGTTCTAAGTGAATGTCCCTCTCCACTGTCAGTGGTGAGGATTCAAGCTCCTTGATTACTGGCCCAGATTGCGGATGTCACAATGAGTCTCTTCATAGAATGCCTTTCTCCTGTCACCTAGCAGTATATATCCCTACTTACCAGTCATTATTCTGAGGCAGGCATTCTGTTTTTCAGGATCTTATTCTTCCTTGCTATGCCAACATTTGGTATCAATAGTGCATCCAAAAAGACCACTACACCTCCCACCTCTTTGTATGTCCTGGTCTCTCTTCATGCCCTTCCTTTTGCTTCTTCTATAGTTCCAGATATCAAGTCATTATTATTCACATTTACTAGGACATATGTATACCTCCTGTCTTGCATAAAAATCTTTCTCATTTCTTGATTTATTTTGTATAACCTCTATGATTTCAGACCCAGTACGTCTCACTGCATTTGTCTCCTCTGTTTAGACTTACTCTCTATTTTGTATGTCTTAGTAATTATATTATTATATATCCACTAACATCATCTCCCAACATTGTTGAATTCCCTTCCAGGCTGTGTTTGCTTATTCTTGTACATGCTTCTTCTAAACTGTTCCTTCTATTTGCATTTTTAAAACTCTGCTTTTTCTGACCTGAGCACTTTTCCTATGAATGGAGTAAATACATTTTCTGCAATAATGGCATTCATTTGACTTAACTAGATGATTTGAGAGGGAGGATCTAAAAGACTGGGCAGGTATAAGAGATCTATTATAAGCTAAATGGAATCTAATTAAAGTAGTTCTGCTCAATACCAGAAGTCTAAACAACAAGCTGCCTGACCTCTGCAACAAACCATAATGTACATCAGCATTGCCTTGTTTTCATGGACTTCACTAGTAAAACAGAGATGCATTTCATTTACAAGGTACTGAGAAGAGGGTCTGTCAGCTAATCTTGGTGCATTTATGGGTACTGTTTGAGCTAACTTTACTGCCATACATATTATGTCACCTTTATATTGGTTGTTGGCTTGCAAGTTAATTGCATTAGCTTTAAGTTCTTGTCTTTATTGTGTAATAGTCTCAGATGTCTAGGACATCCCATCCTGGCATAAGTAGTTTTTAGTTTTTCCCTAATCACTCCACATTGGGGTTATCAGCAGTTGGGATAATTTAAATTCATCTGTATCAGAATTGTATATTTTATTCCTCATTTTCTAATGGCTCACCTTTTCAAATGAATTGTTTTAATTAATTTGTATAGATTGTGTGTAAAAGGGTCGGTTGTGAAGTAAGGATAGCTGAAACTCAGTGCAGGTTTTAACAGTATCCAGTCTATAGTTTTGTGTGGTTTGAAATTGCTAGCCACAGTAACCAAGAAGCAACTAGGCAGTCCTGTTCCGTATGTTTAGGAAAGACTGACTCCCCTCTGCCCCCTTTCCTGGCAGTTTCTGAACTTTGAGGTTACTTGGTAGCTGATTATTTAAGAGGATAGTACAACTTTGATAACCTATTTTTTTCTCTCCACAGCATTCCTCATGTCAGGAGTCAGACACCTAAGGCCAAATGAGAAGTTATAGCATCACAGCAGATGGCATTGTTCAATGATTTAGGGAGCAAGTACCAACAGCAAGATCACATGGAAAGTAGTCCGAGGAATCAGCTAAGGATTGACAACAATGGAACCAATGTGACTGACATTGTTACAATAGCAAAAAGGACCAGACAAAAAGGTCAGAAGAGTTCAGGCAAAGCCACTCTTGAAGAATCATTTCCACTGCCAAATGTCACTTATCACCCTTCACAATCCAAAGATAATGGAATAAATTCAAAATGCTTAGTTGAGGAGATAATCCAGGAAAAGTCTGCAGAGAAATATTTTGAAGGTTTTTTGGATTCCTTGTCCGGAGGATGTAGAGTGAAGTTATCCAACCTTTTTAATTGAGAAAGGTTTGGAAACTTTCCATTTACTCAGGGGTAGGGAGGTACTTGTCTCTCACTACATGAAGGAAGGTGCCCCTCTTTTCCTTCATTTACCTTTAGGTAATAAATTGGTGGTGGCTATGGTGGATTATGGCAGGGATTAAATAAGGCTTATGTGGGGCTTGGGGTTGCTATACCAGAGCATATTCACCAAGCAATAAAGGATAACATTATTAAGGGTGATTACATTGATATTTATGACTTAGTTGATAGTGATGGAATTCAGTGTATAACATAGATGGAAGCTGGTGAAAATAGGGATCTTGCAGCAGTATTGGCAATATTATATAAAAACAACTAAAGAAGGTCTTTGTGTGTATTTGAGACAACTGGGTGGCAGGATTCATAGGTAAATGCTAGGCAATCAGTCTGTAGATTATTACTCTCTCAGCTAATATCTGGACAGTGACCGATGGTGAGACTCAAGCCCTGTACATTGTATCCTCTACTATTTTCTTACAATCAGAGAGGCCCATCATGTTTGGGGTGGCTTCTCATGGTTATGGTATAATCACCTTGAGGTAGGAAGAGAGTCATACTGATACATGGCTGGAAGTTGTGATCAAGTAAGCTTAAGCTGCTAGTTTTGGCAGATGCAGATGAAAGTAAAGGCAAGGCTTGCTGGGCATATAGCAGTGGAGCTTGAACTTGGCCTACTTGTTGATTTATGCACATTTGTTCCCAATGTTGGAAATGTTACCCAGGGTAAAAGCATTGGAACAAAGATAGTCAGTTCTCGAGTATATGAATTTTCTGGTGGAGAAGCAGGTCACCCCCCTACTCCACTTATCTTAGTGCCTCATTGGGGTAGATCCCTTTTATGAAGATCAGGGAGAGTATTCCTTTTTCCCCCCTCTAGGTGGAGTGACATCTTGGGTTTTCCCATCAGGGTTTGGGTTTTAGACAATGTTTTATTGGAATACCCCAATATAGCAGTACAGCAAGAATTTATATCAGGTTTTGGCAAAGGTTTTCAGAATCAGAATCTGTCCCAGTTTATCACTCATGTCATAACCTTCACTCATTATGAGGCAAGGAAGATGTTTTGAAAGAGTATTTAAATGAAGACGTTAGGTTATATAGGATAGTCGGTCCATTTTCGGCCTCCCCCTTGGTGCCAGTAAAGGAAAAGGAACACTACAGGGTTATAAACCACCTTTTCTTTCTGGCAGGTGAGTCTATCAATGATATCATTGCCCAGTTAGACACTTGTGTTCAGTATTCTTCATTGTGTGATGCTATTACGTTTATCAAGTCCTTTTTGGATCCATGGTTTGCCAAAATGGATATTGACTCTGTGTTTATATTGTTGCCAATTTGAACTGAGGACTGGCACCTTTTCAGTATGCAGTGGATGGTCACTTTTATTTGATACGGCAATGTCCACGGTTTGTGGTGTGGCCTTGTCACCATTCGAGAAATTTAGCTCATCTCTCTACTGGATCACATAATGAAGGGGATTTACAAGATTTTTCTAAGTCATGGGTCATTACTGGATTGGTTATTAGGTAAAGAAGAGGTTTAGCTCATTCAGATGACAGAAGACACCCTGTTAAAAGAGATTTTTTTAGTCAGTCATCTGTCAGATTGTCATAGACTACCATTCTTACATCATATTTGCTACTCTCATTTGTTGATTTTATTGAGAGGGAGGCCTTTTTGTATTGGTAAATTATTGTTGTCATTGTCCTGGGAGGTTGTATGCTTGTATGAGCATCTTTTGGCATCCTCCTTTCCCCTTCTTTGTTTGTTGCATTGAGTCTTTAAGCTCACTTCTTACAAAGTGTTGTTCTGCCCTTCTGACTTTGGTTTGGAACTTCCTTCTGGTAGATGTGTTACCGTTAGAGAATTTGTTGACCATCTCCACGGAACATTGAAAGTCCAGTGCCTTCCTTGTCAGGGCATCACACCACATTCATTTTGCATTGACACGGCATTGGACCTAGCGGAAGAAGGATGACTAACTATGATTATTCAGCAAGCTGGGCTGTGGAGCTCCTATGCCTTTTTGAATTATGTTAGATAGTTAGAAGGCAGAACAGTGTTAACTCTTGTTTATCTATTTTTGTTTGTTTCAGGTTATTAACAAGTTGTTATTACCGGTTATTCCTTCATTATTCTGGTAGCTAGAAGAGTTTTGCTGAGGCCAAACCATGTTAATCTATGTTTAGATCCATTGGCATTGGAGGTTATTTGGAGGGACATGTCAGGTATAAGGTCTACTGCACTGTTATAAAATATGAAAATAGTCATTCAACAAGTTGGGCAACCTCATCTCATCATGGTCCTTCATGTTGGGTACAATAATGTTGACCTGATTCCCAAGAGGTGGCTGCTGTCTGTGATTCTTGGAATGTTGTGTGAGGTTTTTTGTTGCTGCCCACAGACCATCTTAGCTTGGTCCACGATTACACCTAAGCTGCATTGAAAGAACATGATATCTCAAGCAGCAGTGGAGCCTAAGTACAAGCTTATTAACCACAGAATTTGCTGTGTGGTTCATGTCATTGTTTTTTAACTAATTGAACACTGGGACTTTAAGGACTTGGACTTGGTTTTGTTTAAGCAGGGCGACATTCACATATTTCATACTGTTTATAATTTGAGCAATTCACAAATTTCTGTGTGTGTGTGTGTGTGTGTGTGTGTGTGTGTGTGTGTGTGTGTGTGTGTGTGTGTGTGTGTGTGTACAACACTATATTCCTGCTTAGTAGTTTATAAGCATAATACAGAATGATAGAAAGATAAATCAATATAAAGACAGAAAAAATGTGAAAAGAAAGAATAATTTTCAAGATTGCTACAGTTGAATAATGAAGCTGAGCAGTGATTACATTCAGTATAATCTTATCATACACATTTTAGTTGGTACATGGTGTGACTTCTGCTATATGCCATCTGACTACCAACAATTAAATTATGTCCTTTACTATCCTGGATCAGTAAATAACATGCTTCAATCCTCATTATTGACTCCACTATCAGACTGTCACTTAAACAGAAGTAATATTTCACAATTTTCCCCTAAGAGAACAAAAAGGAACATGTTTTATTTTCCTGGGACTGGGCTATATACCTCTGTCCACTCAAATGTGTGTTCTTATTACACACATCAGAGCAAAGTGTCAAAGTTTAAGACCTCTGATACACTCACACTCAAAATAAATTTAAATCTCACACATTCAAACATTTCTGGGAAAGCCTGACATAGAATTCCAGCTGTGTCTATTCCCCAAAGTAATACAGTAATGCTGCCATCATTTACATTGTCTTCATGCCATTCTAAAGGGATGTCCAATTATGAAAATCAATTCTCAAAGTAAATGATAGCTATGACCAGAACAGCCAGGCCTTTGAGGTGACCCGGGGACTATCAAACAGGCAGAAGCACTCTCTGATCTCTAAACAAAAACACTGGTTTCCAGCCACAATGTAATGTAATGAAAAACATTTAATAACAAGTAAAATGATAACAAGATTGCAAATCAATAACTTTCAATAAACACCAGAATTCAATCACCAGAAATGTAAAATCAAAGTGCAGGATAGGACTCCATCATTTTAGGAAAAACTCTGTCTTAATAACTGAGCTTTCCTGATCTAAATAAAGACTACTGTCCCTGATCTACTCTAAGATATTATATTAAGGCCAAGGCAAGCTTACAGTTTTTTTGGAGAGTTCTCTTTTCTTGGTGTCCACTGACAGCCCAGCACTTGACAAGCTGCTCAATACTTGACAAACTGCAGTCTCAACTGTCTAATTTCAAAATATAACAGTCAGCTGTTTAAAAAAATCTTGTTCTGTTAATAATCTCTTAGCAACCAGGAACATTCTAATGACATCATTGAATGTTCAGCTCATTCTTCACACTTTGTACTTTAGAATGTCCCTCTCAAACATGCACAGTTAGAAATGTATCAAACTAGTGACAGATTCTTTAAACATTCTGATTAAACAGGGAAGACAACATTTTAAAATGTATTTACATTTTCACAATTAGACATGCTGGCATACAATACAAGTTAATCTGAGAATATGGACAAATCTCCTGCCAGACATACTCACACAGATGACAGTGTTTTCAGTTTCTTCAGATTTCTCGCCCTCCCCCATGACTCAAGCACAGTTTTCAAGTGACCCTTGAAAACCAACGTTTGTAAAAAACGGGTCTACCGGGGAATATTAACCCACTCCTCTCCTAGACAAGCCATCTGCATTGGCACTCTTAACCCCACTGCAATGTTTTATGGTTATATCATATGCTTGCAATCCTAGACTCCACCTCATACCAATCTTCTTTGGCACTAGCATTACTGGGGAAGCCCAAGGACTGTTAGCCTCTTGAGTTACCCATATTTCTAGCATTTTCCTTATTTCTTCTTTCAGAGTCTGCTTCATTTTCTCAGGTACTCCATAATGATCTTGCTTAATAGATTTTTGGAGTCCTGTGTCCACATGGTGCTGCACCTAGTCAATACACCCAGGTTTCCCTGTGAACATATCCCAAATTCCTGCAATACCATTTTGTATCTCCCAGACTTGATTAGGAGTTAACTCTGTGATATGGTGATATCTTCCTCAGAGATGTCAATCCTAGCCTCACCCAAAAGATCAGTTGCCATATCCCTTTCAAACTCTTCCTACATTCCACTACAAATGCTCAATACTTGGGCCTCCCTGTTGTGATAAGGTTTCATCATATTCAGATGGTTCATTTTGTGTCCTTGTCTCCTGCCTACCAAATTTACCATGTAGTTCACATCATTGATTTTCCTCACCACCTCAAAGGGTCCCTCCCAAGCTGCTTGTAACTAGTTATGTCTTACAGGAAGAAGTACAATCTCCTTCTGTCCCTCAGCATACACTTGGGCCAAAACATTCATGTCATAGCACACCTCCTTTTGTTTTTGAGCCACTGTTAGGTTCTCTTGAGCTAAACCCATGAGATCCTTAAGTCTTGTCTGACAGTTGAGAACATAAGCCATAACAGACTCTATGTAAGATTTACTCACTTTCCCACTTGAATTGAATTAAATCTAAAGGCCCTTTACCCTATGCCCATATAATGCCTCAAAGGGTGAAAATCCTATATGCAAATAACAGATGGGGCAAATGCTTATTCCTTTCCCTTTTGAACTGATCTGCAAATACCCATAACATAGCCTTCAATGTAGAGTTTAACCTTCCCACAAGACCATTAGTCTGGGGATGGTAAGAGGTGGTCTTTAGATGTTTGACCCCAAAACACCTCCACAGAAAAGTCAGCAGGTCTGACATGAAGTTGGCACCTCGGTCAGTCAGTATTTTCCATGGAAAACCTTTGCTGCTAAATATTTCTACCAAAGTATTTGCCACCTTCTCTGCCTCAATGGATAACAGAGCCACCCCCTCAGGATATCTGGTAGCCTAGTCTACTACCACCAAGATGTATTTCTTTCTTGTAAAACTTGGAGTACTCAGGGGTCCACCAATATTCAACGCCACTCTTTGAAATAGCTCTTTGATTCAAATAGGCAAAGGCATTAACAGAGCCTTAGCCTTGTCCCCTACTTTACCAACTTTTTAGCACTGTTCACAAGTCCTACAATATCCAACCACATCCCTCACAATCCCAGGCTAATACAAATTTTGCATAATACATTTCTTAGTACATCTTATGCCCATATGACCTGAGAAAGGAATGTCATGCGCTATGGCTAAGAGTTGTTAATGGTAAGCTCTAAGCATTACCAACTGCCATATTACTTCACCATCTATCCTACCTTCAGGAGTCCATTCTCTATACAACAAACCTTTGTTCCAGTATACAGGCTCTCTTCTTCCTTCAGCCTCAGGTGCCCTCTTAGCCATCTCCACCAAGCTTTGTAACTTAGGATCCATAAGTTGAGCCTGTCTCAATTCTACCTTTGTGACCTTCCTCAGCTTCCCTTCCACAGAAAGCCTAGTCACTTCTGACAGCTGTGCCTTGCTGTTACTATGGATACTACCACTCACCTCCATCCTCACAGTCACCATGTCCAGGGAAACATCAGTACTCACCAGCAGCTGTGGCTCACATTCAGACTTACTGCTACCAGATAGCACCACCTTTGAAACAGACACCATGCCAGTCCCAGCTTCAAATATAAGATCTTTCTGGGTCTCACCCAGACTACTGGACCTACATGCCTTTCTTCAAGTCTGACTGTGTGTCACTACGTGTACACAAAGTACTACATCATCAAAGTCATTCCTTATCAGAAAATCTTCTGGAATATCCTCAAACACACCTACTCGCTTGCTTCCTCTTTCACCTTCCCAGTCAAGATGAACCCTAGTCAAAGGTATTTGGAATGGGGTCCCTCTCAATACTCTGACTGGAGTGGACAGCCCAAGCAAGTACTGCTTATCTCTAATGACTGCAGGCCTCACAATGGTTATATCAGAACCTGTGTCTCTCTTAGCAGTTAGCTGTTTACCATCTACTAAGATTGGATATACATTTTGGAGATAATCTGGCACTTCAGTTGTTTCTAAGCAATTTACCACTGTCAGTTTGTCATCACCACTTGCTGGCTCCCCCACCTTTTGTTTCTCATCTTGCCTCGATGGACATTTGACTGCTATGAGTCTCCTCTGGTTACCCTTGAAATTATCTAATGCCTAACAGTGAACTTGGATTAATAGTTTTGCCTGATACTGGTGTATTCTGTTGGATGGTTTAGACTGCCCCCATGGGTTCCCTTATGTCCATGTACAGCACCGGGTATCCCTCTTCTATGCAGTCATTCTCTGCTTGCCTAGTAGAGATCCCCTTTTCTCCCCAACTCATCTGTAGAGTTGCACTCATGATCTGCTAACCAGACTCTCATGTCATCAAGCAAAGTACAGAGGGCTTGTTCCCTCACCAAAAGATCTGCCAGTCCCTCAAACATGGTGATCTGACACCCATTCACCCATCAGTGAAAGTATGTATTTAAGTCAGCAATATAAAACTTTGAACAAGCAAATAAAGTAATAAAAAAATAAATAACGAGTGCAGTAGCAGCAAAACACTTTATTAGCCAACTAGATGAAATATTTAAAAGCACTTTTTCATCAGCATTAATAGCTGACTTCCTCAGAAATATCAGAAAGTAGTACTTTCTAGTCTTAATAAGGAACTGCATGTTAGTACTGCATTTACAACAAGTTGTTTGAATGGTGAAATGTGACCAGTTACAATGGCTATACTACTTCTGTTGTGTTTATTGGGGAAGGTCTCAGAAACAAATGCCCTTTGCTAATACAGGAGGTTGTCCTTGAATCCATGTGGAAGGAAGCAGACCTTAGCAAGGTATATTTATAGCTGTAAATGCTAAATATCTTCATCATTTTTGCAGAACAGCTTGGTTTCTCCCATCCACCCATCCCATTGTGATTATGAGATGGGCACACATGGTGTCAGGTTTACCCTCTGTTTATCCCCTCTGTTTCCTTGGATGGAGGAACAGTTGTGGTGGTTTGGGACTGTGCAGTAAGAATACTGCCCCACTGAGAGTTCTATGTTGCCAAGGAACAATGGGGTCAGACAAACCACCTGAGAGGGTGATGGATAATTTACCCAGAGTAGGCTGTCATAACAAGGAATTGCTATGTTAGTACTGTAACTGCAAGAAGTTGTTTGGGTGGCAGAAGGTGAACAGCTATTTGCTGACATTAAATCAACAGACAGACACAATGGCTATACTGGTTTTGTTGTGTTTATCAGGGAAGGACTGAAAGAGAATCACTTATTCACTTTTGTAGAATGAGCATTCTTTGTAACTTTATAGAATAAAACTTGTCTGTTTCAGTCCTCCTTTCTAGTGTATGAGTTTACTATCCCCAAATTTTTCACATAGTCACATTTTTTACACATGAATCTCCTGCATCTAAATATCTCAAAGGCACTGAAGTGTTTTTGAAAATTAAATATTTATTCCCATTTCTTGTCTACCATAGCTGTTTTTCATATTACTTTTTTAATATTTATTCTAATCACATCAAATCAATAGCTAGTATAAACCAGTTAAAAATCAGCTTTCTATAATCTTAGTATAATTAGGATAATATTAACTAGAATAGATCCGAATTTGCCAGCTTTGTCTCTTCTTAATTTTAGCCATGAAACAATACTTCCACCAATGCCAGCCCTGTAGTAGCGTATAGTCACCATTTATGCTTGGTTTGTTAACACCTGATAAAACCCATAGTAGGTGGACCCTATTTCCCACCACCCAGCCCCTACACTGTTCCTTACCATCTGATTAATAACTTTCAAAGTCTAAAACAAAATTCATAACAATAAGTTCATTCTCTTTAGGTTAATGGTTTCACTAATAATAGCAATACTTATACAACAACTGAAGAAAATCCCTCAGACAACATGGAGCAATTAGCAAACATACTTTTCGCATAATTTATCCACAGATCACAACCCATTAATCTACATGCCAATGCTATTATCATATGCATACAGAGGTCTCTTTATAAAACAGCTCAAGAATAAATTTTCAGCATTACTGTTAAAATGTAAATTCTCCTTTACCATATAGAATATCTTTCCACCACTGTGACAACATATCAGTTCTTCGCAACTATTGTATCTGGGCTAGGGTCTTATAGGTATATTTTAATCAAATGTGCCAGTACTGTAAACATCATAAATGTTCCTATGATATATCTGGTCCTCTCCTGTGTTTTCTTGGAGTTACCTTCAAATAACTTACAGAAGCAAATCAATTCAGTATTGAGTCCCCTATAAAGGACCTTAATGGAAGCAGTGTGCTAAACTTAGTGTACACCTTAACCTGACCCCATCTATGCACAAAAAGATAATTTAGCTGCTTGTAATGTTTGGCTGTGACCAGAGGCTTTGGAAAATAAATCAACAGACACATGAAAAGTACTTCAATCTCTTGCCATAACAACACTACCTGTATGCTTATCTGCATTAAATGTTCATTTTCTTTTCCTCAACATTTTGCCTGCTAGTGCTCACTAGCTCCATCAATGGTTACAAACTACCACAGCCAGATTAGCATCTATTCAGCTCTGTCTCTATATAATAACAGAGTTTACCAGTATGTCATTCAACACAGTGTCCATACCAATTAAAAATATGTTTTTCTTCTCTACAAAGAATTTACAATAACAGTTATACACATCTGATAATGATGTCTTAATCGTAAATGATACATTACATTAACACGGTATCCAGATGTATGATAACTAGCTGCAAGCTGCAAGCTCCATAAGTCCTTGTTAGAACAAAGAATGTATTTTGTAAGTAAAAATGCATCTCTTACCATGGTAAAGGTAAGTAAAATGCAAACACAGTGTGAAATAGTCACAAAGCCTGGTAAATAATGTTTATTAAGTAGAAGAACTACAACCCACGAGGCAAACGCTCCATTACTCACCAATAATATAACCAAAAAACAAAAAGTCATTAGGTAAAGGAGCGACCAAGGCAACATAAACAACAATAAAGTCTCTTCTTAAAAAATGTTTTGTTGTATCCAAAACAAGGTGAGCGCTTTCGCATAAAATGCTTCTTCAGACCTTCAAATACACATAATAAAATAAATATATATATATATATATATATATATATATATATATATATATATATATGAATCAATTCAAATCAACCAATCCTAAAATTCCACTGATCAACCCAGCCAAAATATTTAAAGACACAATACTTACAAAAGTAAAACACTGACATATAAAATAAAAATAAAATAACAACCTTGTAATAGAATGTATATGAGGGCACGGAATTTACATCAGAATATAAAAAACAACTAGACATTCAGCCTAAGACAACACTTACTTAGGAATCTTGCGTTTCTTTAGCAAGGGCTTAATAGAAGCTCTCTCATTCAGTCCAGAGCCTCTATCAGCCCTCAAGATAATCATCCAGTTGGTTTCCCTATATTCAGTGTGATTCCGAATATCCCCCACTCTAACACTAGGTATAATAGCATCAATAAGTCTAAAAATAAAATGATGTGCTTCACCACGCTCAATAACATGTTTAGAAAGGGAATTATGCTCTAAGCCCTTCCGTATGCTATAAACATGTTCTCTCATTCTTTCCCGTAGGGACCTGTTAGTCTTCCCCACATAGAAAGATTGACAAGAAACACACTCAGCTAAATATGCCACATTCGTGGACCTACAGTTGGCATTTACCTTAAACATAAACCTCCTTCTCAAATCGGGATGATCGAAACTCTCGAATGTATTAATCAACTCACAGAAGTTACAGCTGCCGCAAGGCAGCGTAACACCTGTTCCTGCACACAATGTTATGTTCCCTATCACTACACAGCAACCTTTTCAAGTTCCTCCTGTTCCTGTAAAGAAATGAGGGATATGGGCCAACAATATCACCAATCTCTGGGTCTACCTGTAAAATGGGCCAATGTTGCCTAAATAGGTCACATAGTGACCTATAATCTCATGTAAAGAACAAAGGGACTTTCACCCAACTCCGCTGGTTCACCAGGGGAACTGACAGTTCCATTGACGTCTCTGTTTTGGGGCCATAATATGGGGCTGCTACACCCTGCCTAAGATGTTCCAAGTCAGCCCAACCTTCTGAGATCTCATTCTTATAATAACCCCGCAATAATAGCCTCTGTTCCAGATGTTGAATCTCAGACTGGAAACCATCATTAGTTGGATTCAATCTTGAAGCTCTAATACCCTGTCCACGTATCATATTGCGAAATACATAATTAGGGTGCATACTAGTTCTACTTAGAAGGGTATTCCTAAAACAAGATTTACGAAAACCCCCCATATTGATGATGGACCCTTTAGTTTCTCAATAAACAATTCCAAGTATTCAATTCTATCCTTAGAAAAAAACATGGTAAACTTCAAGTACTCACATAACTTATTCATGTGTCCAAAGAACTCATTCAGTTCTAAAACCGTACCTTTCCAAAGAAAGAACAAGTCATCGACAAAATGTCGATAAAAGGACACATGAATCTCAAACTCTTTCACCTTAAACAAGACTTCCTTCTCCCAATGTGCCAGGAACATGTTGGCGTAGCTATTGGCACAAGAAGTGCCCATAGCTACACCATGTCTCTGAGCATATATATCATTAGGGAAGGTAAAGATATTGTTCTCGAGCACAATTTCCAGGAGAAAACAAATCAATTCGATTGAGGTTGATTTGAATTGATTCATATATATATATATATATATATATATATATATATATATATATATATATATATATATATATATACATATATATATGTAGGTTCATAGGTTCATAGGTTCATACTAGGCTATCTGCCCCAGGGCATTTATAAGCCTAGCCAGAGTGTGTTTGGCTTTCGCCACCCATTTTAAATTAATTTTGCTATGCGTTTTTTGAGGTTAGTATACTGTGCCTCTGTCTAACAGTGACACAGAAGTGATAGCCAGGGTAAACCTATGATCTCCCATCCACTCATCAAGATTCCTCTTGAAGAGAGTCAATGTGGGACTCTGCCTAACCTGGACTGGGATTTTATTCCAGAGTGAAGGGAGCCTCTGGGTTATGAATCTGTCCCTCCAGCATGTCCTATTTATTTCAGTGCTGAGGTTCAAGTCTCTCGAGCGCGTAGCTCGATGGGATTTGGATTTTCTGAGGTGCAGCATGTCCATTAATTCTGGGTTGGACATGGCTTTATACGTCAGGCACAGATCGCCTCTGAGCAGGCGGTATGCCACTGAGTAGAGCTGGAGTTTCTTTAACCGGGCAGCATATGGCATCTGTTTGAGCCCTTTGATCCTCTTGGTGAGGTACTTTTGGGGTCTTTCCAGTTGCTGCAGGTGTCTGGTAAGGTACATCCCAAAGGGGCATTGTACTCAATTATGGGCCTGATGAGGGATGAGTAAAGAGGCACGATGACCTCCCTGATCTAGATGTGAATCCCTTCATGATTAGGTGGGCTATATAAAATGTTTTTCTAACCACTTTGGCCACGTGGTTGTCAAATGAGAGATTGCTATCAACTTGGGTCCCCAGGTCCCTAATGATTTCTTCTGTACTTAATGGATTACCACCTATGTGGTAATTTGTGGGCACTTTGTTTTTGCCAAAGGGGATGACTATACACTTTTTGGCGTTTAGCTTGAGGCCATGGCTCTGGCACCAGTTGTCTGTTTCTATGAGGCCCTTTTGGAGGATGCTTGTGTCGGCTGGAGAGTTGATTATGGCACCCAGTTTGCAGTCATCTAAGAACTTGGTCAGCCACAGTCCTTCTGTGTTGGCCTGTACCGCCGAGAAATATATACCGAACAAGAGAGGTCCCAGGACCGAGCCTTGTGGGACGCCACTTGTAACTGGTTTGGAGTCTGACATGGCTCCAGCAAATCTAACCATGTGGGTTCTGTCCTTGAGCCAGTTTGCAACCCATCTAGTGACATAGGGGTTTATATTTAAGCTGGTGAACTTATCTATAATGCCCGAGTGGGGTATTGTATCGAAGGCTTTTGCGAGGTCCAGGTAGGCTGTGTGGACCATCTTCCCCTTGTCAATGGCCTTGGTGACTGTTTCAAAGAAATCGACCAGGTTTAAGAGGCAGGATCTGCCCTTAACAAAGCCAAACTGGGTAGGATCCAGTGTCTGTAGGTCCCCAATATCTTTATTTATGAGGTCCATGATGATCCTTTCCATAGCTTTGCAGACCAAGCTAGTCAGGCTTATGGGGCGATAGTTTCCAGGATCTGTTGAGGCACCACCTTTGTGGAGAGGGACCACTGTTGCTGTACGCCACTCTTTGGGTACATATCCTGTAGTAAGGCTAAGATTGAACAGTAGTTTTATGTTTGGGTTTAGCTCTTCTTGGAGTTCATGTAGGACGAGCCGGGACACCATCTGGTCATTGATGCTGTGTTTTTGCTTTGGAGAGGCGGCTCTTACCTGAGCATCTGAGATGTCAGGGGCAGCACTCTGTTGGGATAGATATTTGCCCTTTTGGTGGGGAGAGGGGAGAAGTTTGCACTGAACCTGTCAGCTAGGATGTTGGCAATGTCTGTGGGCTCGGTGTATTTTTGTCATTTTGGACTAATTCTGAGCATATCTGGGAATTCCCACCCAGGTTCCTAACATAACTAAAGAAAGCCTTGTGATTATCCTTAGTGTCCTGTGCAATTTTTCTCTCGAAGCTGGCCTTAGACGATTTTATGAGTGCCCGTAGTTTTTTGCTAATACTGATCAGAGATGCCTTCCCTTTTTGGGATTTTGCTCTATCATGTAGTAGCTTCCTCCTTCTATTGTATAGTTTGTTTATGGCTGGGGTCCACCAGACAGGACGTCTGCCTTTGGAGGATTGGGTCTTGGTTTTATTTGGGATTGCATGATCCATGCATTCCTGAAGGTGTTCATAGAATGCGTTTAAAAGGATTCTGCGGTCTGGGACGTATTTTCCACAGGCCCGGGGGCTTTGAAGGATTTCGCCTTGGTTTTGAGGCATGTGAAATTTGCTTTAGAGAAGTTTTTCACTGTGGTTTTCTGGGCAGGGGGTGGGGTCGGGATGTGAATATCCAGTGAGATTAGTTTATGGTCTGATCTTACCAGTGAGGGATACACTTCTGGTCTGGAGCATAGTGTCCCCATGTTGGTGATGATCAGGTCCAGTATGTTTTCCCCTCTTGTGGGAATGGTAACAAGTTGTTCCATAGCATTTGAGTTTATAAATTCTAGGAACCTTTGGGCTAGGGTGTTGGAGCTAGAGTAATGCTCCCAGTCTATGTTTGGGTAGTTGAAGTCATCCAATATAATGGTGTTTGGAGAGACCTTCATATTTTCCAGTATTCTCAGGAAGGACAAGTGGGGTTCCTGTGTTTGGGAGGGTGGTCTGTAGCAGGCTATAAACTGGAAGGCAGTTTTACCCACAGTTAGTTGCACATGGATAGTCTCTGATGCTTCGTGCTGTGCCACCAACCTGGAGGTGTGGGTATCTTTGACGAATATTGATACTCCCCCTCCTTTTGTGGTTCGGTCCAAGTTTTGGGGCCGAAAAGCATGGTATGAGGTATAACCTGGTAGTGCTGGGGTGCTCTCAGGAGCCTTGAACCAGGTTTCTGTTACTGCACAGATATCGATGTTCTCCATGCTAAGGAGAGTTTGAGTCGTGCATCTTGAGGTTTAGACTTCTGGCGTTGAGTAGCATTACTCTTAGTTTCTTATCCCTTGTGATACCTATGGAGGCGGGTTTGTCTTTTGAGCCTTGCCTAAAAAAGGCACTATGGGGGTAGCAAGAGCCTTTGCCAATATCCGAAAGCCCAGGGGTGACAGGTGCAAGCCGTCCCTAGCGAAGCATCGTGGCTTGTTGAGCATGTCATCCCAGGCTGACAGGCATTGGATCCCCTTTGAATGACACCAACACTTAAGCCAATTGTTGAAATTGATCATCTTGTCTTCATATTGTGGCATCATTCTTGGTGAGGGTAAGATGCTACCCAAGGTCAGGGTCATACCGGCCTGGGCTACATGTGTGTGTTTATTTTATTATGTGTATTTGAAGGTCTGAAGAAGCGTTTTATGCGAAAGCACTCACCTCATTTTGGATACAATAAAACATTTTTTAAGAAGAGACTTTATTGTTGTTTATGCTGCCTTGGTCGCTCCTTTACCAGTTGACTTTTTGTTTAATGTTTATTAAGTACTATTTACTTTTTGGCATAATCTTTAGTAGTATCGGAAGTGTCCCTGTATTATGACATTTTTATTCATCTCTTTATAAATTCATATATACTTTATTGATTGGGTTAGTCCCACTAGGCTACTTGTCTCTTTTAAGGGCAGAACCGATGTGGTATATATACTGCTATGGGAAATTTGGCCAAGGCATCGGGGAACTTATTCCACTCTTTTTGATACGTGCCATGGGATCTTTTACATCCTCCTGAGCTACTATGAACTCAGGCAGATGGGACCTCAGTTTAACATCTCATGCAAAGGACGATACACACAGGAATGCAGACCCCCCTCCCATCTGGGACTTCTTTCCTGATCTCCATTAAAACGATGCTTCATTTATATTGACTGTCCCAATAAAACAAAGCAAAATACATCAATCAATAACATAAACTAACAAACAAACAAATAAATAAATGAATAATGGAAAATGACACTCTCACCTGAACAATTAATACCACTGTAAGCACCATGCGAGTTACGTCTCATCACAACATGTCTTGGTCTCCATTCCTTCTATACTCCATATTCACATGAAAACTTTCCCAGTATAATCCAATACAATACCTTTCCCTGCACCCAATTAAAGCTGAAACCATTCATTGTCAGGCGCCACCTAATTATTCTTTAAAGAAACAATTCATTAAAGTCCAAACAACTTCCTTTGCAGTCTATTAAGACTAACTGCTATTAGCAATGTGTTACCTGGATAATGGAGAATCAGTATTCAATAATTACATTTCCTTCCATTGTACGGCATTATAATCATGGTAACAAGTGGAAAGTCATCACACATGCTAACAAGAAATAAAAAATAGCTAAATGTTATCCATCTCATATATCATGCTGCTGCCAAATATACTCGACTTCCAGATGGTTTATAAAAAAAATATTTTGTGGCTCTAGTAACAAGTCATCAGTCATCTTAAATGTATCTAGAAAAAAAAACCTGTCTATTAGCCGATATCTCACTTTCATATCAAATACAGCACATCATAATAAGATTTTGTAGCTCTAGTGACAAGTCATCAGTCATCTTAAATGTATCTAGAAACAAAAGCCTATTAGCCAATATCTCACTTTGATATCAAATACAGCACATCATAATATGCAGTCAGGGAACTAAGAGAACATTAGTTAAGTGAAAATACTAGCTTCCCTATACATGTTTGAGAGGAAATTGTTTGAGCATCAGTTGCATCTAGAAAAAAAAAAGATGAACAGCATAACACCAAATACTGTCTCCCATAGGAAGTTGCACCAGCAATAATTCACTTATTTAGGGAGAAATCTCTCTTCTTTGAGTTGGCGTGACTATGCAGTTAGTATATATATTTTGGAGGGGTGGGGGCTTGCCCCCACATTGAGGTCGTATGTCAGTTTACTGCCCAAAAAAAAAAGAA
Organism: Protopterus annectens; assembly: GCF_019279795.1. NCBI lineage: Eukaryota > Metazoa > Chordata > Ceratodontiformes > Protopteridae > Protopterus > Protopterus annectens. The sequence continues at coordinate 46,857,266 of NC_056730.1, read as the reverse complement.
ATAAAAATGGATTTCACACCCTTTAGAATTTCTGGCATTTTTTTCATCCTATCAGAATGTCAGCTTCCTAGAAGTTGTCTTTCTTAGTAGAACTGAAAATACCATTCAGTAATCAGAATTATCTAAATAGTCTCTGAAACATAATATACATTCTTAATCAACAAGGAGTTCTGCAATTACAACTGTCTACATGTAAAGAAAAAAGAATGATCTTAAAAGTCCTCATAACGGCATTCAATGTCTGTATCTGGAAATCTTGTGCTAAATGAGTTTTGGTAACATTGTGCTGCTTTTCTCTGTGTTCTCATCTTTACAGTTGTGAAATATTTCCAAAAGTCTCATCAGATCTATAAACAGCATTTTCCATTAGGTGAAAAATCTTGAGAAGATCAAAACCCATCAGTCTGAAATTTAAACTTTTTTGAAACATTCTCAATCAAAATAACTTGAGTTGAAATGTCATGCTCAAACAAAAAAAAAAACACTTCCACTCCCTGTTGCACACCTTTCACTGTTTCCCCTTGCCCCCAAAGCTGAGACAGCACTTTTGCTTTCAGAAACCATTTTTTAAATTAAACTACAATAATTCTAGGCCACTCAACCAATACATTGGGTGGCAGTGACAGAAGTCAATAAGCTTTCTCCATATGGATTCTTTCCACTGTAAAACCAGTCAAAACTGCAAGTTTATCTGTTTTATTTGAATGATACCTCTCAACAAGTTTTTGTTCCATCTTATAGCTAGTTCTTGCCGGTGTCAAAATGAATTCCAGATATTGCTTCTTCACCACTTCATTCTACCATTGTAGGGAGAAAATTGTGTTTACCTGTCCACAAATAATCTCATCAACTCCTCCTTCCTCTTGGTCCAATTTCTGTATAAAGCCAACTTAGCCATGATCTTTATAATTTTAATAACACAATAGCTAATGCGGGCTCTAGAATTAAACCAGAAACAGCAGCATCTGAACTCTTCAATTTCATCTTTTGAAACTATGATTGGTTAACGCCTGCAAATTGTTGGTTTTTATATCATCAATTTTATGCATCTTTCCTCATTTCATGGCAATAATCTCATTTATACCAAACAGGGTACTCTTTATTCAACATTTTGCAAATATACTGTAAGTTATATGCACACGTCTACAATCTTACTGGCACTGACTGAAGGAAGCTCATTCATCCTGAAGTGCTGTAAGACTTCCGCAAAGCTATTCTTCATCCGTGATCATTAGAAAGTGTGATCAAGTGGTCATGTTCTCACAATTTCTAATATTGGTTTGCAAGATGAAAAAACGGCATAATAAAGTCTACCTCTCTGTATATGCTGAGCGAGTGATTTAGTGATAAGTTCAATATGTCTGTTCAATAGTTCACTGATATGTTCTTACAGGAAAAGTTCAAAGAGCAGACATGTGACATCACCAAACAACTGAAGAGCCGAGATGCACTATTATTGTCATATTATATTTCCTAGGAACATATTCTCTTTTGAAAAAGGAGAAAAAATAAGGACATGAGTCAGTGATTTTGGAGACAATGTGATAGTTTCTTCTCTCTCCAGTTAACTGAATTCTTGATTTCTGGATGACGCAAGGTGACCATTGCAAACAGAGACCACACTTGTTAGTTGTCAGATTTGTGGACATTTTTTATTTATTATGTTTCATCAATAGTTTGTTACCTTGGGGTGTAAAGACTAATACTGAGGCAGTGGAGAGATGTCCACCATATGAATCACTGCTGCAATAGCTTTCGCTATATTGATTATATCCTGCTAAAGATATAACACCCAGCCAGCTTCCAAAGCTTTCCTGGCTCATTCTGTGTACCCAAACCATTAGTGAGCTTGAGTTGAGCTTAATAAAAAATCAGGTTTTGGTGCCAAAAACTTCAGACCTTCCTGTCTCCAAAAGGTGGTTCTATTGCAGGCTTCCAAGGACCGAGAGTCTGCTCCAGTGCTGGGCAGGTAAGTTCCCATAAGGAAAAAAGACTTCCATTTTGCCTGCTATGACAGAAATCATGCATTTTCTGTGAAACTTTATTTTTAAAAATAGGGAAATGTGTTTTTAATAGCTGTCATTTGACTTTCAATTACTTTTAAACAAGAGCATCACCTTTTTACTTTAGTGGTAAAAGGTTTTTAAAGCTAATTTTAAACTACTTTTTTCTGAGGTAAAAAGTTGTGTTATTTTACTTTTGGGAACTGGGGTAGGTGTTTAAAGTGCTTTTTTATTGTGTTTTAATAGGGAAAAGGGTACATTATTTCAACTTACCTGTTTTACTGACTATTGCTGCCAGACTTCCCTAGGAATTAGGCATAATTTTTGGCTTAACCTTGGAAAAAAACTTGTCATTCCCCCAGCCATAAAGAGAACAAAATTACTAATTAGCCTTTGCTACCACAACAGGCTGATACAGTGCTTAAACCACAGGTGGGCGACTCTACCGTGGCTAAAACTGTTTCCTCAGACCAGTAATATTTTTCCCTGAATCTTGTTGGTGTAGTACCTCCAGCCACCATGGACCAAGGGTTAGATAAATCCTTTTCGGCTATTGGAGTGCTCTTGGTGGGCAAGGGAAAACCACTTTTGTCAGACTTGGGAGAAGGGGTTAGATAATACCACTGTGCACAATCAGAAAGCTGTGTCTAGCATAAGGGAGGTTTTTCCTGGCTGGAAAAATATCTTTGTTTATTCAGAAATTCCATTCAACAATACACAAAAATGTAGACATCTTTCTTTTCCTGTCTCAATTACTGTGGACAAGAGTGATTTATTGGGCTTAGCTCAGGGTTAAGTTCAGGATTTTGACCCTGCCAGTATGGCTGTTTCTAGTATATAAAAAAAAAGAAATTCTTAATTTTCTGAAGAGCTTCAAGATTTTGAATATCATAATAATTGTAAGATTCTCTTTTGTCTCTCCAAGTAGACCGTGGCTTCAACCAGTCCCTTTAAAGGATTCTCTCTCTGAAACTATTTCCAAACTGAGTTGATTGTTTCAGTTGAAAAATCAAGATGTTTCTCATTCCCTAAGAAAATATTATGAGTTATTATAGCTAGAATTTCCAGAACCTACCCCAATTCCTCCTGTCCATTCAGCTCTGGGGGGGGGGATATTTTTGTTACAGCCTGTAACTTGCCTGACAGCTAGCCTGCTACTCCCAAGAAAGCAGATATGTTGTATAATGTTCCTTAGTCTTTTTTTTATGCATTCATTCCAGATCTGACCAATCAGCTGTTGCTTTAGTAAAACTAGCTGCTGAAAAACGTTTGGTTAATATTAATCCCCCTACTTCTGACAAGGATTGGAATGCTTTGGATATATTTGGGGTTAAAGTATATTCTTCTTCAAAACTTGCTTTTAGGATTCTCAGCTGTCAAACTCATATATGGAAGTTTAGGCTTGCCCCTTTTGAGAATATGTGGAATACTTTGGAGTCTGTTCCTCTTCAGAGGACAAACCTGTTTTGTATAAACTGAATGCTTCTGTGTTTCAAGTAGCTCATATGATATTGCTCATACCAATTCCAGGCTGCTGTGAATGGAACTCTTATGAATTGCTTAGTTGAATTCACAAAATCTTCCAGAAATGTCAAAAATTTAAATCTGAATTCGCCCTTGGATAGAAACTTAGATTTTGAACATTTTACTGCAGAGGTCCTTAAAAGGTGTTAAGAGAGAGAGAGACAGAAGTAAGCTGATTCAAGAAATCTCTCAGATGTTTCAGTCCTCCATGTCCACATTTGCTTTGCCAAAGTATTTAATAACCTCTGTTGTTGTTTTCTTTTGGCTTTTCTCGGTTAGGGGTCACCACAGTGGAACTCTGGTCTGCTAATGATTGGCAGGTGACTTTTTTTATGGTGCCAAGGTGCCAGCCCAATGCCCAAGCTTCAACGAGGGCACACCCATTCACACATGTCTTTCGAATACCACTTGACCACGGGGAGGACACGCAGACTCCACACAGAAGGCAATCCAGCTGAGAATCGAACAGGAGAACCTCTTGCTGTGAGGCGACAACACTACCACTGCACCACTGCGGCTTATTTAATAACCTCTGTACAGCCTTCTTTACAAAGTAAAACAAACGGACCCAGCAAGTTGCTGGTCAGAAAACATTTAAAAGGCAATGGTAGGGAGGTTTCAAGAAGAAAGCAGGATCTCCCAGAAAGAAGACAGTCTAACAAGAATGAATGACTTCATGAAAGATTTCCCTCTCTCCTCCCACCATGGCAATCCCTTAACTCTTCCAGAATACCTGAACCTCTATCTCTCTCTTTCTCAATCCCCCATTAAGGAAACCATAGTAAAAAAATTCTGCAAAGCCAACTTCATGCTTCTTAAGACAGAAGTGGTGAACTTCATGACACCCATGCAGATGGACAATACAGTTACAACTGCTGAATCCTACACAAATGCACTCTGTAAGCACTTACACGAGTGCATGAATCGTGCTATCCCAAACAGAACCAAGACGCTATCCTCCAAAAAAAGGAAGCCAATCTGGTGGTCCCCTGCCATAAGCAAACTGTACAACAGAAGGAAGAAACTGTTGCAAAAGAGAGCAAAATCCTATGAGTGGAAGAACTCCCTGGTCAGCCTCAGTAAGAAGCTGAGATCCCTTATAAGATCCTCCAAAGCTAGCTACAAAAACAAAATCGCCACTAATTCCAAGGACAACCACAAAGCATTCTATAGTTGTGTCAAGAATCTCAATGGCAATACCCAGATTTGCTCTGAGCTACAGCACAAAGGCATGAAAATTACAGAACCAACTGATATTGCCAACATCCTGGCAGATAGGTTCAGTGCTAACTTTACCCCCCCCCCCTCACCCCCTAAAGGGCCCATATCTATACAGGAAGAATGCAGAGTCCCTGTAATCACAACTATGCAGGTAAAAGCTGCACTCTCTAAAGCCAAAAACAGAGCACCCATGGGACCGGACAACATCCCAGGCTGCGTTTTACACAAACTTCAGAACAAACTGGCTCCCCACTTAAGCACCATGTTCAATATTAGCCTTGCATCAGGCTTTGTGCCCACTGGATGGCGCACAGCAACAGTTATCCCACTCACCAAAGGAGGAGCCACCACTGATCCTGGGAACTATCGACCTATTAGCCTGACAAGCCTGGTCTGCAAGGCCATGGAACGTATCATCATGGAACTCATAAACAAAGACATTGGTAACCTCCAAACTCTGGATCACACCCAGTTCAGGTTTGTGAAAGGCAGATCATGCCTCCTGAACCTGATCGACATCTTTGAGGCAGTCACCAAAGCCGTAGATGAGGGTAAGGTGGTTCACACAGCCTATCTTGACCTCGCCAAGGCTTTCGGCACCATCCCCCATTAGCTAAACTCACTAAACTAAATCCCTACGTCACAGGATGGGTTACCAACTGGCTCACTGACAGAACCCACACTGTAAAAGTTGCAGACTCCAAATCTGACCTCAAAGCAGTGACAAGTGGAGTACCACAGGGTTCCATCCTGGGACTTCTCCTGTTTGGTATCTACTTCTCTGAAGTACAGGCTAACACAGAAGGTCTCTGGCTAATGAAGTTAGCAGATGACTGCAAACTAGGAGCCATAGTCAAGTCCCCAAATGATGTGGACATCCTACAGAAGGGCCTCACTGAGACAGATGCCTGGTGTCAGAGCCATGGCCTCAAGCTCAATGCCAAAAAGTGCAGTGTCATCCCCTTTGGTAAAAACTCTGTACCCATGAACTACCACATAGGCAGCAATCTACTTAACACCGAATGTGTGATAAGAGACCTTGGGACCCAGGTGGACAGTAGTCTCTCCTTTGATGGTAACATTGCCACAGTAGTCAGGAAGTCCTTCTACTAGGCACACCTCAATAAAAGGGTTCTCATCCAGGAAAAAAGAGGTCATTGTTCCCCTCTACTCAACACTCATTAGACCCATTATAGAGTATTGGAATGTACCTCACAAGACATCTGCAGCAGCTGGAAAGGCTACAGAAGTACCTCACAAAGAGGATTACTGGCCTCAAACAAATGCCCTACACTGACCGCCTCAAAAAACTCCAGCTTTACTCCATAGCATATCGTCTACTCTGAGGTGATCTCTGCCTAACATATAAAGCCATGTCAAAACCAGAGCTGTTGGACATGCTACACCTAAAGAAATCCCAATCCCTGCAAGCTACATGCTCTAGGGACCTAAACCTTGTCACCACAGTAAACAGGACATGCTGGAGGGATAGATTCCTGTCCCAGAGACTTGCCGTACTCTGGAACAGGTTACCCATCTATGTCAAGCAAAGTTCTTCATTAGCACTCTTCAAGAAAAATCTTGATGAATGGATGGGAAATAGGAAATACACCCCGGGGATCACTTCCCTGTCTCTGCTCGATAGTGGCACAGGAAAATAACTTTTTTGGGTGGTGTAAGCCACGGAACCTTGTTGGCTAGGCTTACATAGGCCCTTAGGCCGATAGCCTAGTACCTTCCTATGAACCTATGAACCTATGAACCTATGAACCTATGAACCTATGGATGGTATCTGAGAGTAATCCATCAAGGTTGCAGCTGGCAGTGGGAGTCTCTCTATTCTTTTCATTGGATTCTTCCACATCCACCTTTCCATGGTGTTCTTTCCCCTGCTGTCATTAATCCTATGCTGTCCCAGGGAGTGATAGAAGCTACCCCATCTCCTCAGTTAGGAGGAGGGTTTTATTCAAGGATGTTTCTGATGTCAAAGAAAGAAGATTCTTGAAGACCAGTTCTGGATATTTCTTTTCTGAACATGTCTGTGATGTTTGTAGCATGTGATGTGGCTCCACAAAGGACTAACCACAACAAGGCCTGCATACGTCATCAAGTATAATATGTCCTAAAATTATTGTAGTAGCAGACATGGTGTGCTGCATGCACCACGTACTGTGATCTGTAGTATGCACCATTACATAGGTAAGTGTGCACACCTACATACAGCCAACCTGCACTATGTGTGTGCCTTGGTGTGTCCTGTACGCACTGATTGGAAGTGGTGTTAATGTCAATGTACCCATGCATTTGTGTGAGCCTGTTAGTGTATTTTACAACATTTTATGGAGCCATGGGATGTATGGATTGAACACAGAGAGTACTGTAGCCTTTGACTGTCACTGTTCAGAAAGATGCTGATGTATTCACTGTTGTGCAACCAATACCGACAGGTTTGGGATGTACATCCCAGACTGGCACTGGTATACTGAATCGTACAACTGTAGCAGCCACACAGGTTCCAAGGTACACCAATACACATTGTAGAAAACATGTCCTTTGGAGGCCATGTCAGGACTGTACATGTGTAGTCTGTCTCCAAAATGCTTTGGAGGGGATGTGTATGACTCCATACCGGGAGGTGTCAGTTCCCACTGTGTACCTCCTGTGTATCCATGACAGGACTAACACGTGTCACCTGTGCTACACAACAACAACAGCATCAGTGTGGTATGCGTAGTACATGCTAGTGAGACAGGTATGTAATACATGCAGTACACCCTACATGAAACACGCCCCCATGCATGTCACACAGACATCTGCTGTGACACACATCATGTGCAGGTTACATAGTGGGATGCAGAACACAACAATCATAACTGCTGCTGGGCTAATGTTGGTACTAGATACAGGATATATGTAGATGCGTTATCTCCATCAAAACCCTGGTGACACTTATGAAGGGTAGCAGACCGTCTCACAGATTAGGGATGCATGAGTATGCTGAATACCAACACTGTCCTTGTTAGCCTGTTATACACATATGAACCTCTGGAGCCATGTAGTTATAGTGCTGTGCCTTGCTGATGACGTATGTCCACTGTGCTGACATGCCATCCTGTGCTGCTTTACTTCCACTGTGTATCCATAGGTTATCCCAACAGAGTCCTGTAATAGAAACATAAACAGGCCTGTGACACATCTGTCATTGTGTAACTATACAGCCAATTCAAAAACATACAACATAAGGACCACATAAGGTGCACAAATGTATGTGCCATACACATGACAAATGCCAGCATACAGAAACTGTTGTTAACCACTACAAGTGTCATGGTGAACAAACACTGCATTACAAAAGTACATGTTAAGTAATATAGTCACCCTGTGCATTAGACCCATAGCTTCATTTCTCTGCATCGATGTCAAGGATGATAAGGATGTGGCACAGGTATCATCACTTGCACAGTGTGTTGTATGGAATGCAGGATTTCTAGGCTGGCCCAAACGTAGACAGCATGTTTGTGAGTCAGGGGGCAGAATGTAAGATGGCCCATGGAGAGGTGCTGTGTGCATCTGTAGGTGAACTGCATTTGACAGTGGAGTGTGACTGTGTCCATGTATACAGTCAAGCTCAGTGCTAGCCCTGCACATGTGTACGTTGGCCAGCTTTGGAATGTACATGGTAGAGTTGACAGTTTACAATCTCCGGCCCTGAACACAGGAACTGGCTCTGCCAGGAGTTGCACTGGCACCTCCATGCCCAAGTTCAGAAGTGCTAGTACCTGACAGTGACTGCTGTCTACTGCGTCCGTGTCCCCCATGGGACTGCCCAGGACCACGAACCCATGGCCAGCCATGTCATGGTGTGGAGAGCACACTGCCCTCTGTAGCTCTGGATGTACTGCCACTATGGGAGCGTGAGTATGCATGGTCACGTGGATTCTCACCAGATGGTGTTTCTGACCTACATCCATGGTTCCAATGCTCAACTCCAGCCACACGTTCCAGCACAGGCAATGTGCAGTCCAAGACAGACACTGTCTCAGCCCATCTGTCCACTGCATCAATTTGTCCACTGCATCTAGGGTGTGGTGAAGGCTGTCACGGATGTTAGACTGTACAGCATCCATAACTCATAGTATATGCCTGGTGTTCCATTCAGAATGTGCCTATGCCTCCATGATGGCCCACAACATGCTTTGGGTGAACCATGATGTGACACCTGCAACAGGTGGTGGACAGACAGTAGGCCTCCTACAAGCACCTCTGTCAATCCACCTGTGTGGGACCTCGCCAACTCTCTGGCTATGGCCAGTGTCTACATTCACTGGAGCTATATTTGCCACACTTACCTGTTCAATGCCTCCGCCCTCTGACTGTCCAATATCTGTGGCCTCCAGTGATGGGATATGTGTGGGCATTCAGACTGTGTGCAGTGACAATGGGGACAGAAGAGTGATGTCTACCTCTGGGATAGATTCAGCCCCTGACACCCCCACCTGTGTCTCACTGTGACCACCATCATCATCAGTGTCTAAGGAGACACCGATATCAGGTTGTGTAGGGGACAGACTCCAACCCCCACGGTCACCTGCAATAAGAATGAAAAAAGCAGTACATTAATACCTGCACTATTGTGTATGAAAAGCATCCAAGACTCATAACAAAGAAGACACACGACTGGATTAGTGGTCAAACAAATTCCTTCTCCGCCTTCATCCACAAAGCACTACCTCAGAACCCAATTCAAATTCAACTCAGGGCTTTTATGACCATTAGCTGAAGTAAATCAAGTAAAACATGACCAGTAAAATTTTTACCTTTTACTTACTTAGTATGACACTATAATTGAAAAAACAACACAAAAACCCAATATTACTCTCTTCACAATTATATGGAAATACATGTTTCACTGCCTAATGTATTTGCCTTCAACCTGTTGTATTTTAAAAGGCATTTTAGATTCCTTGCCTCATTTAAACCAGGAGCCTTATCTGCTCTTACCTGTAACTGCCAAACTGTATCTGTTTGTTGAACTTCACTCCTGTGACTGCCCCCTCTCAAAACTTTAGGTACCACTTCCACACTGACATTTAAAAACATCCTACAATGTTTACACACATAATTATGTGCCCAAAGGATATTATTCTGGCCATTAACCATACTAGACTATAACTGTTAATTAACAAAACAAGTGTCATACTTACCAGGGGCAGGACTATGGCCTTGTGCAATACCTGATGGACCTGTGAAAAGTTGAAGATGGGGTAACGTCAGTACCACTGCATGTTGCAGAACAACAAGGTAATACATCCATATATCTCACATTTACAGTAGCTACTGTGTTACTTAATGTATTGGTCCCAATCTGCACATGAGTGTATACCTGATGTTACACCCCCCAAAGAACAAAGACCTGACCCCTACATACAAGTATCTATAGCCTGACACACGGACAGCTACAGTAGTACAGTGCTGATCACAGTAAGCTTGCCTACATACTCCTCAGCTGTGGAAACTGTGGCACCCACCTCCACGATGTACAGTGTGATGGACGCTTGGTAGCTGTCACATATGCCTAGGTACACCAGGAATTCCTCAGTTGTCAAGAGTTCTTGTTCCACTGCAGGACCTCCTCTGGTGACAGCATGATCCCTGACTATATCCACTGCCCATTGACATGTAGCATTAATCATATTGGTTGCCCGATGATGAACCTGCTCACATGTCCTGCCCTGCTGGCCATTGGCATTAACATCATAGACAAGTTCTGACCACAATGCAGCCCATTGTTCCCTATTATGTCTCCCCCTGGATACCAGGATAGCAGGATTCATGATGCTGCCTTAGTCCTTGCAAGATTATCTCCTTCTCTGCATCTGAGAAGGGTGGGTGTCGTCTGTGGTACATTATTCCTGAAAGACAACACAAGTGGAACACATTACAGGAGCAGATACATGGATGTCCACTATGTACACAGCAAGGGAAAAATGGATGGCACTATCCACTGCTTGCTCACACATGGCATAACCCAGTTAGACAACATATTACGTGTGTGGATACAACCGAGATAGTACCATTACCAAAGTATTTCCCTGTGTGCCTTGATAGCATCTGCAGTATGATGAAGTAGATGTAAGTCAGCAGAGTATCACTGACATGTTATTACCACAGGTCTATGATGGCTTGCTATGTAATCACTATTCCCCATACCTCTATCCTCCCATCTGAATCCTGTTATACACAAAAAGAAGTTACATACCTGCTAGAGTGCAGTACTCTTCTGTTGAACTGTGTGCCTGGAAAAGTTTCACAAAGGAGTGCAATGTGTGAGTAAGGTCTCATACAGAATAGTTTCCCATAGTCAGCTGCCTGCCTTTTAAACATGCTCCCCATCAGCAGATGATTACCTCTAAACCGATCTGTGGTTCTGAAATGCTAATTGCAGGCAGAGCAGCTAAATTGCTCTATCATTAGCCAATGACATGTAAGTACTGTGCTATATATAAGACCTTCATGTAGACTTGGGCCCCTTTCTTAGCTGTTGTGATGGACACTACTGGGATGAGGAGACTACATCATCATAGAGGGTAGGTCTGTAGCAGAAACCTTTACATAGAGCTGTGTGTACCACAGGCTTCAGCTGCTGCTGGATGTAGTAGACATAGGCAAAGAGTGTGAACACTTTGGAGGACAACACGCTGTAGGTGTGTCTGTGGCAGCTATGGCAGGCTTGGTGTAGAGGCAGTGTCAGGGTGAGGGTACCCTTGATACTCCAATAAAGGCATGTGTTTAAGGTACAGATGTTAGGCAACTGTGTCAATAACAGAGTACTAGACAACGTATAGTACTGCTATATGATTATTTGAAGTGTGTCCCTAGCTGTAGGCCTGTGACTTCATGCACTGAAAAGTGGTTATTTAATTTGCAATGCTTTGTGTGGATAAAGAGTGTATTAGTGATCCATTAATTGCTGTGTTCACAATAATATAATTATAATGCAGCACAACACTGGATTTGAAACCAGGACTGTGTGCGGCAAACTGTATTGTATATAAGTCATTTAACAGACTGAGCTACTGAGTCACTGCTACAGCACATGTGCTTACAAGATATATGTGTACACATACAGGCTGTGACAAACATTTTCTACATCCATCAGTATGTGCATGGCTTTATATGGATGTATTTCTGTGCCAGAGTCCCAGTTGAACATATAGGTTGCCATGAGTGCCTTAACAGGTGACTTTCTACATGTTTCTGATACAAGGGCACATTTACCTCCTATTACAGGCCTCAGTTACATCCATTACCATATGTTTGGCTGTCTAGTGGTGTGCTATTGTACCAGAATCCAAGGTACATTGCCATTTCCATTACTGTTTATTCCAGTTTGTGGAGTGTGGCATGGCGGGCAGCTCCACTGAAACACACCTAGTGACTGTAATGACTGTAATTGGCAATTACTATGTTTTTTTTTAAACCGCCTGTTTTAATTAAGAGTTGTGTGGCATGGCAGGCTAATGCAGTGTTCCAGGTGTGATGGGATTGGATTCAAAACATGGCAAAGGTGTTTGTTTTGTACATGTGACTTACAAAGTTAAAAATACATATACTCATTATAGCTCTATTTAGCTGAGCTAAGCGAAGTTGCATGATGTGGCATGCAGGGCAGCTCCGTGCAAAAAAAAAAAAAAAAATATATATATATATATATATATATATATATATATATATATATATATGTATATCTATATATATATATATATATATATATATATATATATATATATACATATATATATTTATAAATAAAATAAAAAATGGGGTGATAGGAAAGTGGTGAAATAGGGGTGAGCAGGGGAAAAACATATTGAAAGGCAGGAAGGGATGTGCATGAACGGTGTAGGAAAGAACCATAGCTATCCATTTCTTGTAAATCAACAACTGTGCACTTTGACAGATTTGTACATGAATTTGGATTCTCAAATCCCAGAGAGAAAGAGAGGGGTGAGGACAACATAACTGCATTGTCAAGCCAATCGGACTGAATTATATGTGTCCAATGAACACATGTGTGAAATGGAGAGCTATGTATGGGATGATATTTTTTGGAGACAGGTGCCCATTTTTTTAAGGTGAGAGTGGAATATTGGGAAAGGGAAATAGGTACATGTGGAGGATGTAAGTTGGGTAGGTGAGGATGCATTTGCAAACAGACAATACAGACAAGACAGCAGAAGCAGACAGTGGTGGTGTGTGACACAAGAGGGGGAGTTTACACCTTGGACAGGGAGGGTGTTGTGGAATCTAAGTCCCATGTGCCTCCAGATGGCAGCAGCGTGACTCATGTCCCCACTTATGGGACTGTTGCCACTGCTTCTTCACTGCCTTGAGGTTGGCTGTGCTGGAGGCTGGGCACCAGGACAATGCTGCTCCAGCAGCTCAGCCAGCATGCCCTCAATCCGGTGCAGGCATTGGTCATAGCCACAGTGGACTGTCCTGCACACCAGCACCAGCAGCTCATCACAGGTGACCACTCTCCCTTTGTCACCGCTCCCAGAGGGGGACTGGGCCCCGTCCCCTGGGATGGCACTACCAGACACCACAGGTAGTGCAGGGTCAGCAGAGGGAGCACCACCAGTATAGGTCCCAGACATGCTGCTACCCAGTGCCACAGCCTGTTGAGGCAAGATAGGGGGATCTGCCGGAACTGCCCTACACTGACATGCTGTCGTACATGAGGTAAAGCAATATGTTACTGTTAGTAACAACCAAACCATTGCTAGTATTAACAGAATGGAACATCATGTTTATTAATCCAAATACATATTAATGTATATTATGTGCAACACAACATAAAGTAACATAACAGTTAGTATGTTAACAGGGTTTACATGCATTTGGTCACGTGACTGAAGGTCAAGCCATCTTAATGCTGAACCGAAATTTCGAATCTCGAATGCTCAGAATGTCACGCACAACATCAAATTCGAAATTCCTGATCGCACAACCGCCACAACAAGTGCTACCATGGGTTGAGGGGGGGAATAGTAGCCTGGCCGGTGTACGGTAATCTCGGGTTTGACATCCACAGATTCGACATTCTACAATCCTGGGGTTCTGCTGTAGACACATTCGTGTTTGCACATCAGTCGTTCACGAAATGCATGTATACCTGGTAACAGCATGCCATTGTGAAGTAAACCATATGGCCAACAAAACATTTAGATTAACAAAATATGTTAATATTGAATCATAGTAAAACATAACAGCAATCAACCACATTTTCCAGAATATAGTTAGTTTAACAAAATATGTTAATATTAAATCATAATAAAACATAACCGCGATCAACCACATTTTCCAAAATATAGTTTAACAAAATATGTTAATATTAAATCATAATAATACACTACAACAATGAATAAATTAAGATAAGGGGTGGAGAAAGATAGAAAAGCATTCCATTAGTGACATTGCAGATGACATCCCTGACAACACTGGCCATACATACTTCTACAAGTGTGTACTGATAGTTGTGATTACAGTGAATACAATTTTCCTATAGCTGTTGTAACATGTACATACCTCTCAAGCTGATAGCGTGGGACAATAAGGGCCAAACACTAACAAATGCAGGTACAGAACTACTCAGAACGGTTTCACATAATGTGGACTTATATAACCACCAGGGTGTTCTGTAAATAGATTTGGTAATACATTGCATTCCAGGTAATAATTTATCTGGGAAACATATGACAGACAAATTTGTCAGTTCTAATTACATTACAAGAAATCTTGTTGGAGAATAGGGCTAATGTAAAACAAGATAAGGGAACTAGGCCCTGTGGAAGCTGCAACCAATGCAGCTATATTACAAGTGCTGAAGAAGTTACCCTAGGCAACAGTCTAGGTAGCAAAGGTATTTTCCAGAAGAGAAACTGTTGTACTACAAGAATAGTTTATTTGGCAAGATGTGAAGGATGCGGGGCATTCTACAATTCTACATTGGGAAGCCTGAGGGGGCATTAAAGAGCAGGATATCTGAACATATATATGATATTAAAAATAAATAGAAACTAATGCACTGTTCAAACACTCTGTTAAGTGTGAGAGGTCTTCTAAATTTGTTTTTGGAATTGTGGAACAAGTTGCTGCCAACCCAAGAGGGGAGATTAGAAAAATCTTTTGTGTAAGAGAGAATTTCAGTGGCAGCTTAGATTAGCTGCCATGTTGCCCCCAAATTTGAATGATTTTATATCCCTAACACCTATACTCAAGGAAAAAGCAGACAGGCTGTAAAGTTTAGTAAAAGAAAATATGGCATGACATAAAAAAGGTAAAGGCATATATGGGCATCATCATACTCAGTATTTATGTATATTTTTTAATTCTATGGAACTTGAATGTAGTTTTTTAACAAGTTTTTCAATATATGCATCTTTTAATTGATGTCGTAAATATTCTTCTATAAACATAGCTTGAATAAATAAACGGAGGATCCTGATTGGTTGACCAGGGGCTAACTGGGATTGTTCCTTAGTAATAAAAGACTCGGTTTGTTTGTTTTAAATGTATTTTGATGAGGTCCCTATTGTGGTTCAGGACGAAAGCGATCAATATGTTGTGGTTTACATTCGTGGTGGTTGCATTCATTTAATGTGGATATTGTGGATATTGTCATCAGGACTCTCCATTTTTGTTATTTTGTATTATATTTTGGTTCAGTATCCATGTTCCTTGGCTCTCCCTCAATAGCGCACCATCATTAATAAGCACGGTGTGCTGTCGATGGGGGACCGTAGCTGTGTACATGGATACATTCCATGTATGCTATACACAGTGGCTATATGGAGTTTATTAAATCCCGGGCATTGTCTTTTATTGGTGTAGTAAAATAAGGCTAAGTCCTATTGTTCCTTAACATTATGGCTTCCTTAATACCCTTCTCTATTTCTTCAATTTTGTACCCCCTCTTCATGAAATCACTGTGTAGAACACACATACTATTCACAAGATTAATTTCATCAATGCAAAATCATGATGCCTTCATGGCTTGTCCCTTAATAACATTTTGAAATATATGTGAGGGGTGCATTCTGTTCCAATATACATAGGCACAACAGTAACATTGCTTTCTAAACAAACTAGTTGAAAGCTTATCATCCTGAGCCTTAAACATAAAACCAAAATACAATGTTCTGTGCTCAGGCTAAAGTCTTGCCAAACCAAAAAAGTCCAATTCAGAAAGAAAAAAGATAGGCAAGACAAGGCTATATAATTTTCTACTTTAATAAAAACGAACACAAATTCCAAATAGTGGTAAGCGCTTTCGGGTTCTCCAACCCTTCATCAGACAATTAAAACAGCATAGGTCTTCACTTTTTAAATATTATGACAACCAATCAAAATTCAATACAGTTAATACATTACCCGCCTATTTTGTAAGGCAGGTTTTAAAGGCACCATCTCGTTTAAACCTGGATGTCTATGTGATGATAAAGTTATGATCCATTTTGATTCAAGTGTCTCTGTGAGCAATTTTATATCCCCCCCTCTTACACCTAAACTCACGTTAGTAACAACTTTGAATAAAAATGTATGTGTAGAATTGTCCAACAGATGCCTGTAGAGTGCATTGTGTTGATCTTTGTTCCTAATAGAGGATAGATGTTGCAAAACCCTAACCTTTAACATGTTGTTCGTCATCCCCACATAGAAGGCAGGGCATTGTGTGCACTCGGCTAAATAAACCACATTAGATGTTCTACATGTGGCTCTTGCCTTAAATTGAAAAAGCTGACCAGTCATAGGATGTTTAAAAGTGGTTGTCTTATTAATACTACTACAAGCCTTGCATGTACCACAAGGTACCGTTCCTATTTTGGTTAGTAATGGTCTCCGTACAGAGACAGATTTTTCTCTACACAATAAATCCTTTAGATTTTTGTTACGTCTATAACCAAAATTGGGTGTGTGACTTATTAAATTATCCAACTTAGGGTCACTCCTTAATATATTCCAATTTTTACTAACTATACTCTGTATATCATTGATATTACTGCTATAGGTGAAATATAACCTGACCTTATCAGATCTCTTATTTTTCTGTTGTACTACACCTTCTGACTGACTTTGTCTCAACCATGGTTTGTAACTGTTAGTTCGCTTTTCAGAACTAGAATGCACTACTTTGTTGACCATATTTTCGTTATAACCTCTCTGACCAAAGCATGCTCTCAATCCTTCTACTTCTTTATCATATTGCTCATCATCTAGGCATAGCCTGGATGTTCTACAGACTTGACTTTTAACAATGTTTGGGAACATATAGCGAGGATGCATGCTGTCGTAGGATAACAAATGGTTTTTCCAACAATCTTTCTTGTGTATGCTGGAAGTGAACCCTTCCAAAGTGTATTTTATCCTTACATCCAAAAAGTCTATCTGTTCCCTAGAATAATTTAGTGTGAATCTAAAGAAGGAGGTTGTAGAGTGAAGATAATCCAAAAACTTAAGTAGATTGTCTGCGGTACCCTGCCAAAAAATAAAAACATCATCAACAAAACGCATGTAGGCTCCTATATGCTGCATCCACTCCCTATGGTTAAAGATGTTAACCTTCTCCCAGAAAAAAAGAACCAAGTTTGCATAAGTATTGGCACAGGGGGTACCCATGGCTACCCCCTGTGCCTGCCTGTAAGCTTGTTGACCCCTATAAAACATTGTTTTCTAAGACTACATCTAGCAATCTGCAAATCAGCTTGATCCTGCTGCCTTCCTCACCCATATCCCGTAGTACATGTTCTATTGCTTGTATACCATAACTGTTACTAATGACCGTGAAGAGGTTTTGCACATCTAAAGTGACCAAAATGCTGTTATTGTGTGTTTGATTTAGTTGGAAATCTCTCACAACCTGTAAAAAACCTTTGGAATCTTTCAATATTGTAGGCACCCTTTCCACAAAAGGTTTTAAGGTGCATTCTAGCCAAATTGAGACATTTTCAGTGACCCACCCTCGGCCTGATACTATAGGCCTAAATGGTGGGTCACTGAGTGACTTGTGGATCTTAGGTAAAACTTTGAAAATAGGGGTGGTGGGCTTGGCTATCATCAAAAAGTTAAGCAAATCATCGTCTATCATCATTTCAAAATTGAGTCGTTTCAACTCTTTGTGTACACCTTCAATCATTCTAAAAATGACAGTTGGATTAATAGGAATATAAGTGCTGTTGTCTGCCAATAATGCTTGCAATTTTCTATTGTACATCTCAGTGTCTAATACAACGACAGCTCCCCCTTTATCTGCTCCTTTTATGGTTATGTCTTTATTATTTGACAAATTTCCCAGTGCTATCTGTTGTCCATGAGTTAAATTGAAAAACGTATTGTGAACACCTTCCTCAAAATAGCACCTCAAATCACGTTCACAGCTGTTAATAAACAAATTCATAGCTGGTGTGAATGGAGGTATATAAGTGCTGAGTTGTTTCAAAACTGTACCAAGAGTATTATCAGTTGATACACTATTGGAGCCGTTGTTAAATAAACACTTGGGCGCCAAATTCCTGCAAAAGAGCGCTATATCCAAAACAATGTCATTATAAATGCTAGCCCTCCCAGGTACAAAAGTCAGGCCTTTATTCAGGACTGTTAACTCTTCTTCAGTTAAAGTATAAGAAGATAGATTATACACCATACCATAATTGATATGATCAGTCATTCCAACATCCGCCGCCTTTTGTTGGGGTCTCTCCCCTCGCTCAGTGATCTCTTCCAGGCTCCGCGTTTTTTCACCGGAGCTGGCAGTCTCTCAAAAAAATGCTGTCGACCTTGCACCTGCTTCGGGCATGCTCCCTGCTCAATAAACTCTCCAGATAGGTGTCTCGTTTGCTGACTGTCTGTAGTCGCCAAAGAAATGGAATCTGCGGCTGACGTTAACCCTATGGGCTTATCTATAGTGGTAGACCCTGCGATGGATGGCCCCTTTTGTACATCCTCCCTTCCTACCAAGGATTGTGCCGTGGTGGTTACTAGCTCCTTCGAAGTCGATGGTATGACTTCCATCGTTGTAGATTCATTTTGTCCTCCTCCAGTATGCCCTCCATATTGACGTCTCATCTCATGGCTAGTTCCATTGACGTCATCATTGGTTGAGGCCCCCTTGTATCTCGGCCAGACAAAAATGTTGCTTGACGAGAAATCTTCAAAGTCTCATCTCAATTTTTGGATTTTTTGCTTCCGCAACTTTTCTTCATTATCAATAAGGTCACGTTGTAGGTTTTTAAGTCTGTGTTGATACCCGCTTTCTTTAAAGTCTTCATTAATTTTGTTTAGCAGCACATCCACTTCATTTTGCAGCTCCAACATTTCCGGACCAAAAAACTTGCTAATAAGATCCATATATTTAAAACCAGTTTCTATGTTAAGTGTCTGCCATTGTGCAAGCAACTCAGGGTAGCGCTCACCCTGAGTTGGCATGCATAAAATCCTCATACCACGCGGAACAATTCCGTATTGCTGACAAGCTTCAAAATGGAAATTTTGCCATTTAAGTCTCTGCAGTCTTGCGGCTTTGAAGCTCAAATCTTGTATGAGATCCTCAAATCTCTTGTCAGTGGCTACAGGAACATTACTGACTTCCAGTCCGGTTCTGTTCACCATAAGACCAAGATCCAATAGAGGATTATTCTGGCAAAGATAATCGGTAGACTTTTTAAAATTAAAATCAACTCGAACATGTCCTAAACAAGGCTCCCCTTGCTTGGAAGTTTCTAAAGAAACATTCGCCATAGCCTGCCCAGCACCAAAGAGCACACAGTACTATCCATCCAGGCTATGTTTAGATGATGAGCAATATGATAAAGAAGTAGAAGGATTGAGAGCATGCTTTGGTCAGAGAGGTTATAACGAAAATATGGTCAACAAAGTAGTGCATTCTAGTTCTGAAAAGCGAACTAACAGTTACAAACCATGGTTGAGACAAAGTCAGTCAGAAGGTGTGGTACAACAGAAAAATAAGAGATCTGATAAGGTCAGGTTATATTTCACCTATAGCAGTAATATCAATGATATACAGAGTATAGTTTGTAAAAATTGGAATATATTAAGGAGTGACACTAAGTTGGATAATTTAATAAGTCACACACCCAA
Organism: Protopterus annectens; assembly: GCF_019279795.1. Classification (NCBI taxonomy): domain Eukaryota; kingdom Metazoa; phylum Chordata; order Ceratodontiformes; family Protopteridae; genus Protopterus; species Protopterus annectens. Next base: position 46,837,362 of record NC_056730.1, on the reverse strand, counting down.
TTTTGGTTATAGACGTAACAAAAATCTAAAGGATTTATTGTGTAGAGAAAAATCTGTCTCTGTACGGAGACCATTACTAACCAAAATAGGAACGGTACCTTGTGGTACATGCAAGGCTTGTAGTAGTATTAATAAGACTACCACTTTTAAACATCCTATGACTGGTCAGCTTTTTCAATTTAAGGCAAGAGCCACATGTAGAACATCTAATGTGGTTTATTTAGCCGAGTGCACACAATGCCCTGCCTTCTATGTGGGGATGACGAACAACATGTTAAAGGTTAGGGTTTTGCAACATCTATCCTCTATTAGGAACAAAGATCAACACAATGCACTCTACAGGCATCTGTTGGACAATTCTACACATACATTTTTATTTAAAGTTGTTACTAACGTGAGTTTAGGTGTAAGAGGGGGGGATATAAAATTGCTCACAGAGACACTTGAATCAAAATGGATCATAACTTTATCATCACATAGACATCCAGGTTTAAACGAGATGGTGCCTTTAAAACCTGCCTTACAAAATAGGCAGGTAATGTATTAACTGTATTGAATTTTGATTGGTTGTCATAATATGTAAAAAGTGAAGACCTATGCTGTTTTAATTGTCTGATGAAGGGTTGGAGAACCCGAAAGCGCTTACCACTATTTGGAATTTGTGTTCGTTTTTATTAAAGTAGAAAATTATATAGCCTTGTCTTGCCTATCTTTTTTCTTTCTGAATTGGACTTTTTTGGTTTGGCAAGACTTTAGCCTGAGCACAGAACATTGTATTTTGGTTTTACGTTTTGCTGTGTGCTCTTTGGTGCTGGGCAGGCTATGGCGAATGTTTCTTTGGAAACTTCCAAGCAAGGGGAGCCTTGTTTAGGACATGGTCGAGTTGATTTTAATTTTAAAAAGTCTACCGATTATCTTTGCCAGAATAATCCTCTATTGGATCTTGGTCTTATGGTGAACAGAACCGGACTGGAAGTCAGTAATGTTCCTGTAGCCGCTGACAAGAGATTTGAGGATCTCATACGAGATTTGAGCTTCAAAGCCGCAAGACTGCAGAGACTTAAATGGCAGAATTTCCATTTTGAAGCTTGTCAGCAATACGGAATTGTTCCGCGTGGTATGAGGATTTTATGCATGCCAACTCAGGGTGAGCGCTACCCTGAGTTGCTTGCATAATGGCAGACACTTAACATAGAAACTGGTTTTAAATATATGGATCTTATTAGCAAGTTTTTTGGTCCGGAAATGTTGGAGCTGCAAAATGAAGTGGATGTGCTGCTAAACAAAATTAATGAAGACTTTAAAGAAAGCGGGTATCAACACAGACTTAAAAACCTACAACGTGACCTTATTGATAATGAAGAAAAGTTGCGGAAGCAAAAAATCCAAAAATTGAGACGAGACTTTGAAGATTTCTCGTCAGGCAACATTTTTGTCTGGCCGAGATACAAGGGGGCCTCAACCAATGATGACGTCAATGGAACTAGCCGTGAGATGAGACGTCAATATGGAGGGCATACTGGAGCAGGACGAAATGAATCTACAACGATGGAAGTCATACCATCGACTTCGAAGGAGCTAGTAACCACCATGGCACAATCCTTGGTAGGAAGGGAGGATGTACAACAGGGGCCATCCATCGCAGGGTCTACCACTATAGATAAGCCCATAGGGTTAACGTCAGCCGCAGATTCCATTTCTTTGGCGACTACAGACAGTCAGCAAACGAGACACCTATCTGGAGAGTTTATTGAGCAGGGAGCACACCCGAAGCAGGTGCAAGGTCGACAGCGTTTTTTCGAGAGACTGCCAGCTCCGGTGAAAAAACGCGGAGCCTGGAAGAGATCACTGAGCGAGGGGAGAGACCCCAACAAAAGGCGGCGGATGTTGGAATGACTGATCATATCAATTATGGTATGGTGTATAATCTATCTTCTTATACTGTAACTGAAGAAGAGTTAACAGTCCTGAATAAAGGCCTGACTTTTGTACCTGGGAGGGCTAGCATTTATAATGACATTGTTTTGGATATAGCGCTCTTTTGCAGGAATTTGGTGCTCAAGTGTTTATTTAACAACGGCTCCAATAGTGTATCAACTGATAATGCTCTTGGTACAGTTTTGAAACAACCCAGCACTTATATACCTCCATTCACACCAGCTATGAATTTGTTTATTAACAGCTGTGAACGTGATTTGAGGTGCTATTTTGAGGAAGGTGTTCACAATACGTTTTTCAGTTTAACTCATGGACAACAGATAGCACTGGGAAATTTGTCAAATAATAAAGACATAACCATAAAAGGAGCAGATAAAGGGGAAGCTGTCGTTGTATTAGACACTGAGATGTACAATAGAAAATTGCAAGCATTATTGGCAGACAACAGCACTTATATTCCTATTAATCCAACTGTCATTTTTAGAGTGATTGAAGGTGTACACAAAGAGTTGAAACGACTCAATTTTGAAATGATGATAGACGATGATTTGCTTAACTTTTTGATGATAGCCAAGCCCACCACCCCTATTTTCAAAGTTTTACCTAAGATCCACAAGTCACTCAGTGACCCACCATTTAGGCCTATAGTATCAGGCCGAGGGTGGGTCACTGAAAATGTCTCAATTTGGCTAGAATGCACCTTAAAACCTTTTGTGGAAAGGGTGCCTACAATATTGAAAGATTCCAAAGGTTTTTTACAGGTTGTGAGAGATTTCCAACTAAATCAAACACACAATAACAGCATTTTGGTCACTTTAGATGTGCAAAACCTCTTCACGGTCATTAGTAACAGTTATGGTATACAAGCAATAGAACATGTACTACGGGATATGGGTGAGGAAGGCAGCAGGATCAAGCTGATTTGCAGATTGCTAGATGTAGTCTTAGAAAACAATGTTTTTATAGGGGGTCAACAAGCTTACAGGCAGGCACAGGGGGTAGCCATGGGTACCCCCTGTGCCAATACTTATGCAAACTTGGTTCTTTTTTTCTGGGAGAAGGTTAACATCTTTAACCATAGGGAGTGGATGCAGCATATAGGAGCCTACATGCGTTTTGTTGATGATGTTTTTATTTTTTGGCAGGGTACCGCAGACAATCTACTTAAGTTTTTGGATTATCTTCACTCTACAACCTCCTTCTTTAGATTCACACTAAATTATTCTAGGGAACAGATAGACTTTTTGGATGTAAGGATAAAATACACTTTGGAAGGGTTCACTTCCAGTATACACAAGAAAGTTTGTTGGAAAAACCATTTGTTATCCTACGACAGCATGCATCCTCGCTATATGTTCCCAAACATTGTTAAAAGTCAAGTCTGTAGAACATCCAGGCTATGCCTAGATGATGAGCAATATGATAAAGAAGTAGAAGGATTGAGAGCATGCTTTGGTCAGAGAGGTTATAACGAAAATATGGTCAACAAAGTAGTGCATTCTAGTTCTGAAAAGCGAACTAACAGTTACAAACCATGGTTGAGACAAAGTCAGTCAGAAGGTGTAGTACAACAGAAAAATAAGAGATCTGATAAGGTCAGGTTATATTTCACCTATAGCAGTAATATCAATGATACACAGAGTATAGTTTGTAAAAATTGGAATATATTAAGGAGTGACCCTAAGTTGGATAATTTAATAAGTCACACACCCAATTTTGGTTATAGACGTAACAAAAATCTAAAGGATTTATTGTGTAGAGAAAAATCTGTCTCTGTACGGAGACCATTACTAACCAAAATAGGAACGGTACCTTGTGGTACATGCAAGGCTTGTAGTAGTATTAATAAGACTACCACTTTTAAACATCCTATGACTGGTCAGCTTTTTCAATTTAAGGCAAGAGCCACATGTAGAACATCTAATGTGGTTTATTTAGCCGAGTGCACACAATGCCCTGCCTTCTATGTGGGGATGACGAACAACATGTTAAAGGTTAGGGTTTTGCAACATCTATCCTCTATTAGGAACAAAGATCAACACAATGCACTCTACAGGCATCTGTTGGACAATTCTACACATACATTTTTATTCAAAGTTGTTACTAACGTGAGTTTAGGTGTAAGAGGGGGGGGTATAAAATTGCTCACAGAGACACTTGAATCAAAATGGATCATAACTTTATCATCACATAGACATCCAGGTTTAAACGAGATGGTGCCTTTAAAACCTGCCTTACAAAATAGGCGGGTAATGTATTAACTGTATTGAATTTTGATTGGTTGTCATAATATTTAAAAAGTGAAGACCTATGCTGTTTTAATTGTCTGATGAAGGGTTGGAGAACCCGAAAGCGCTTACCACTATTTGGAATTTGTGTTCGTTTTTATTAAAGTAGAAAATTATATAGCCTTGTCTTGCCTATCTTTTTTCTTTCTGAATGAGCCTTAAACATCTTTACATCAAGAAAATCAGTCTCACACAGAGATGACTTCATAGCAAATTCCAAAAAATGAGGTTTTACTACGTAGATATTCCAGGAATTCATGCAGGCCCTGCTCAGTATCACACCATATCAAAAAGAGGTCATCCACAAACCTTCTAAAGAAGGGAATACATATACCCCGCCATTCCAATTACATAGCAAATTGTGTCTCACACCATGCTAGAACTGCTATGACATAGCTATTGGCACACAGAGTGCCCAACGCTATGCCAGAACACTAATGAAAAAATTGTTGATCAAAAACAAAAATATTATATTCCAGAATCATCTCAAGTAAATAACTAATCCACTCAATGCGGGCATGATCGTAACTACTATAGTGTAATAAAAAGTTCCTTACCATCATGATTCCTTGTTCATTTGGAATTAGTGTAATTAAGGATTGGTTTTCAGGGAAACCCCATCTCTGTCGAAAATTAGATAAGGTTAAATAACCATAAGAGCTTCCAACTCAGATACTCTTCTTGCAGAGGTTAGAGCAATTAGAAACACTGTTTTCTATGTTAATAACCTCAAATCATATTGAGGATGTTGTTCAAATGCATGAAGAATTTGTTTTTCTAACACAAACTTAAGATCCTAAGGATGAGCTCCTGTTTTTGAGGAAGCTCCATATGTAACACTCCTTTCAGAAATATTTTTACATGAGACTGAATTGAAAGAGGGGGTCCATGGGCAGACATGCTGAAATGGCTAAAAATTGAAACTTGAATGAAGAGTAGGACACACAGTAACTCACATAAATAATGATGAACCAGAGAAACAATAGCCCTTAATGGGTGCTTGTTCTGTTGTTGGTAGCAACTAGAAAATCTTTTCCATTTACTAATATGTGATTTCCTAGTAGTAGGTTTTCTTCCTCCTTTAATGCCTGCTGCACATTATTAGAAAAAAAGGTGCATAAAAGGTATTACATTTCTATCATCTAGGTGTCAGACTAAGTTGTATGGTGTCAGGATGTACCAAACACCCCTGGTCTTGTATGAGTAGACCTAGTCTGTGAGGAAGCTTGTGGTAATTGCCCCTGGCCATTTCCAAAAGAAAGGAGAACCAATGTTGCCTGGAACAGAAGATAGTCACCACAGTGATCTTTCAGAGTCCTTCTGAATCTCTAGAATCACTCTAGATATTAGAAAAAGTCTCAATAAGTATACAAGAACATTCCTGTCCAGGGAAAAGAAAACGCATCCTGGTCTTCCAGGCCTTCTTACATGGTGTCCTAGAACTGAATTTTGCATACTAATTGCTGTGAGTAGAGGCAAAAAGGTCTAATGGAGATGCCCTCCATAATTGGATCAATTCCTGGAAGAACCCCTGATTTAATTTTCATTCACAAGGGTCTGTCCTTGTCCTGCTCAACTTGTCTGCTACACAGTTTTGCTCTAATTGTGTGTATGATACCTGTAGAGTGAGATTTTGCTGAAAAGCTATATCCAAAGCTAACATGGCTAGTCTGAACAGACGTGTTGTCTGGAAATACTTGAAGAGGTCCCAGGGGCCATAAATGATTGAGAGAGTTGAGAGCATTTATATGTGCCAGCATCTCTTTTACATTTATCAGTTTTGGTCTGTTTTTATCTGTTCCAAAGACCCTGCACTTGCATCCCCATAGTCTCTGGTAACCAATCAAAGTCTAGACTTTCTCTTGTGAATGACTGTACTGAAGTTAAAGGGAGAATGGAAGACCTGGATTCTGAGAAATTTGATATCTCCACTAAAAAAATTCCCTTTTCTTAAACCCTGATTGGAATCTGAAATGTCAGGGGAATGTTGATGTTGGTACCATACATATTTCAGATACCATTGTATTTTCTTCATGTGGGATCTTGCAAGAGGTATCATGAGAATTATAGATACCATAGAACCCTGAATCCTAATAAATTCTCTTGCTGAGACAGTAATCTGAGTGGAAAAACTCGGGAATACATCTAGGTACAGCTATGCATTTTCATATGAAATAAAGCTCTTTGAACATAGGTAAATGGGAGACAATCCGAGAAAACAATCTGGTGAAAAGGAGTCAGATAACATTCTCCTGGAACACCATTGTGTGCTGGAGATCCCTTACTCAGGTGAGAGACTCCTAGAACTTTGACAAAGACCCTGTAAAGATAATCAAATCATTTAAATAAGAAAATGTGGATATCTTCCAGCCTGCAGGAGGCTATCACTTGACAAAGACACTTTATCAATACTCTTGAAGCAGTGGATAGAGCAATGGGTAGTGCAGGGAACTGATACTGTGATACAAACCCAGAAAACCTTAAGGCACATCTGAAATCTGGATCCAGAGGAATGTGATGACATGCTTCTTTTAAATCCAAGGTTAGTGGAAAACCTCAAATGGAGAATAAGATATAATACACCTCGAAGTAACAACATTTTGAATTTGGGCTTTACACACCCCTGTTAAAATGCCAGGTTTTTGTGATATAAAAAATAAGACCACAATAAATCATTTCAAAACTTTTCCCACCTTTAATGTGACCTATAACTTGTAGAGTTCAATTGAAAAACAAACAAATCTGTTAAGGGGAAAAATATAAAATATAAAAAATGTTGCATAAGTGTGCACACCCTTAAACTAATACTTTGTTGAAGCACCTTTTGATTTAATTACAACATTCAGACTTCTTGGGTAGGAGTCTATCAGCATGGCACATCTTGACTTGGCAATATTTGCCCACTCTTTTTTGCAAAAGCACTCCAAATCTGTCATCTCTTGTGCACAGCTCTCTTCAGATCACCCCACACATTTTCTATTGGATTTAGGTCTGGGCTCTGGCTGAGCCATTCCTAAACTTTAATTTTCATCTGATGAAGCCATTCTTTTGTTGATTTGAATGCATGCTTGGGGTCATTGATATGTTGAAAGGTGAAATTCCTCTTCATCTTCAGCTTTCTAGCAGATGCCTGAAGGTTTTGGGCCAAAAGTGACTGGCATTTGAAACTGTTCGTAATTCCCTCCACCTTGAATAAAGCCCCAGTCTCAGCTGAAGAAAAGCAAACCCAAAGCATGATACTGCATCCACCATGCTTCACTGTGGGGATGGTGTTCTTTTGGTGATGTGAAGTGTTGTTTTTGTGCCAAACGTGGTATATCCATTACTGAGGAAATTATTTTGTACCCTTCTCCTGACTGATACCTTTCAACAATGAGATCCCTTTGATACTTTTTAAGCTCTCTGTGAACCATGATGTTTGCTGTAGCAGGCAACTGAGTAAATGTCAGAAAAATCCTACTAGGACAGCTGAACTTTATTTGGGGTTAACCAGAGTTTCTTTAGTTGATGGTAGGTGTGTACCCTAGATGACTGACTGCTGTAATTAAATCAAAAGGTGCTTCAACAAAGTATTTATTTAAGAGTCTGCACACTTATGCAACCAGCTTATTGTACGTTATTTCTTTTTTATATTTTTCCCCTACCAGATTTGTTTGTTTTTCAATTGAATTGTACGGGTTATAGGTCACATTAAAGGTGGGAAACATTTTGAAATTATTTATTGTGGTCTCATTTTTTATATCACAAACAAGCTAGCATTTTAACAGGGGTGTGTAAACTTTTTATATCCACTGTATATCTAGGCTACCAGGGTTATGCCTCACAGACACACACACACACACACACACACACACACACACACACACACACACACACACACACACACACACACACACACCAAGTGGGCTGGAGTGAGTTTAGTACCCCTACATATCTAGTCTTATACACTAGAGCTCACAGTATTTATTGCATGTGCCATGGCTTACATCTGATATTACACTCTCAGCTGGTAAGTCTTCAGGTGGCTAACATCATTAGGCTTTGCAGAAGAAGGCAGTGTGGAAGCTAGCAGCAAGTTACATAGCCAAAAAGAGTGTAACTATTGCAGGTAGATAGCCCATGAGGGCATGTTTGTTCATTTGCAGGGAGATACACAGACACTCTGATATATATAGCTATATATATCTGTACATATGTATTTGACACTACATAGTGATAGCTATACTCTGCATGTGAGAGAGAGATAGTGACAGATGGATTTGTATATATATATATCTGTCTGTATAGACATTTATATATAACAGGTCATTTTGATGAAGAATCAACAGGATTGTGCTCATTTTAACTAAGTGTATGGGCATTCCCAGTGGGACTGTCAGTACTAATAAGGTGACTCCAATCCACACCTACCTGTACTCTAGTCTGGGATTTTGTAGGTTACAGAAATTAATGTTCACCCCTGTTTCTGCAGTACTGCACTTCACTCAAACTGTCCACATCATTCCCCAGCTATGTGCTGTACTTAATCGGTAACTGCGGTTGGTAATGTTACACCAACAACCGACTGACAGTCTGCATACCTCTCAACTGTCCTGATTTCCACAGAATGTCCAGAGTTTTGCCTCATATGTTTGGTCTGTTCCTCATACATTTGTGGACTTCTGGTGAAGTATTGAATATTGACATCACTACATTATACTACTTGCAGACAAGCATTTGTGTTTCAGATGTTATATCCTCCAGAACATATGCGATAATTTACTTCTAATGACTTTCTAGGTTTATGGGGACAATATTTGAAATCTGACCCTATGTTTGGGTCTTTGTCCCCCAGTCTTACTGGCTTTGTCCAGATCTTACAGTAAGAGGTATGACATTATGTGAAAACACCAACATAGTACTACGTCACATGAAAAATATGTGAATAATTCTAGATTAGAACCATCAACACCATCACCCATGCTAGCTTCCCTAGTCCACTGAGCCACTTGGGTCACCAGACAGAGAGGAGTCATTCATCACACAATCAATAGAATAAATATGTACATTGTCATCCTGCATGAGGAGAGACATACAATGGTGTGTGCAATGCTTATGTTACAGTCCTGAGATTGCCCGGTCCACTGATATACCATAGATGATTTTTTGTTAAAGCAGTTGTATTGGTACACTGCTGTATCAGGGGTGGGGGAACAACAGCACATGATCTGCTGGGATATACAGTAGCCCAAATATCATGTGAGCCCACTGTTTAATGTCTCCCTTGACTGATGTAGTGAATATTCCAACCATGATGCCTAGTGACTGTTAAGTAACACAAACTATTGGACTGGGTATCTGTAGTCCCATGTGAATGTTACATCTCTCCAATTACCCCACTATATTTCCTTGCATAATAACAGTAGATCCATATATATGCTATATTATAGTAATTCTTGCAATCAGTGTGTAGTTACAGACTTACCTTGCAAGTGAAGCAGTTGAAAGACCTGTAGTTCAGGGGTGACTCTGTGTGATGCAAGCAGTGCACAACCAATACATGGATAGGTCCAGGTTGTGTGGGCTGCCTGGCATCAACACATTTAGTATATATTTATTTTATTTTATTTATTTAACATTTGTTTACTGGGAAAGTCTGACTTGGAACAAAGCCAATTTTCAGCGGATGCCCAGGGAGAAATGCTTCAGATGCATGTTTTTATGATGTGGGAGGAAATCAGAGTACTCGGAGGAAACCCACACAAACACAGGGAGGACATGCAGACTCCGCACAGAAGCCACCCCAACCGAGAATCAAACTGGAGAACCTCTTGCTATGAGGCAACAATGCAACCACTGCACCACTGCGCCATCCATTTATGTATGTGAGTAGGAATCAGGTGTTGGTCGGTTGGTGTAGGTTGTCAGTGAATGTACTATACAATATTTATTTATTTATTTATAGTCTGAAGACCTGGGAAGTCCACTGGGCTCAAGGAGCCCATTTTCAGTGGTGGCCCAGACAGAAAAGCTCCATATTACATAGTAAAACTAAACAAAGTATAATAGCAAAATTGAAGAACATACATTACATATCAGATTAGAGACAAGTTGTACATTGGTTATATAGCATCTAAAGCTTATATGATGATGTAAAGAAAATTCTTCCCAGAAAGGGGAGAAAAAAAAGGTGGAAAGTAAATGATTTACAATGTATACATTCATGATATTGACGTATTCAGAGAGTGGCAGTTGTATAATAGAAAAAGTTGGAGAACATACATTACATTTCAAATTAGAGACAAGTTGTTGTTCTTTGGTTATATAGCATCTAAAATTGTATGATGGCAGTAATGAGAATCATTCCCAGAAAGGGGAGAATAAAAGGCAGAAAGTAAACTATTTACAATATATACATTCGTGATACTGATGTTAGATTACATTATATTCAGAATGAGGCAGTTGTTCAGGAAATCAGTATGGAGTAGAGTTACTAGTAATTTAGGTAGGGAGATCAGTATGAAGTAGAGTTACTAGTAGGTTAGGTAGGGAGAATGCAATTGCATTTCCAATGTAGGAATGGAGCTGAGTTTTAGTGTTCAAAGTTTTCAGAAGTTCTTAGAGAAGGAGGGCAAGAAGTCCATTTTTTGTCTAAGGAAAAGGATAGGAGAAGCTGACCAGCGGGACGGTCCGGTTTGTGTACAGTGATTAGATTTTGATGGGCAGATCTTAGAGTTCTGTGTTGCATTGTCTCTTAGCCATTGCCAGGGCATACTGGGCACACCTAAGTCTGCCTATATGGACATCATCAGGGGGCTCTTCCTCCAAATCCTTTTGTGAGTGTGGCTGTGGTGACTTAGGCACTGGTGGTGGAGCTGTGTATCCCTTCCCTTTGCTGATCCTGTTGCACCTGTTTCCACAGGATCATATTGTGTAGCATGGAACATACTGTGAATATATGTGCACTTGTGGCTGGAGAGTACTGCATGGCTCTACCAGATATATTGAGGCACCGGAACCATGACTTCAGCAGCCCAAATGTATGCTCTATGATGTTCCTAGTTTGTACTTGTGCTTCATTATGGTGTTCTTCTGTGGGTGTATGTGCATTTCTGATGGGTGTCATCATCCATTGTTCCCTGGTGTAGCTAGCATCCCCCAGTAAATGGCTGTGTGGGATGTCTCCCCAAGCAAACATGTATTACAGCTGTGATGAATGCCAGATATGGGAGTCATGATAACTGCCAGGGCTGCCAGCACACATATACATGATAATGCCCTGGGAATTGCACACTGCCTGGCAGTTGATGGAGAGGTACCCCTTGAGGTTGACGTAGATTCTACCCTGCTCACCGGGTGGTATCTTGATTTGTACATGAGTGTAATCTATGTCAACCAGTACCTCATGGTAGTGTGCTACACAGTAAAAATGTTGGATACTGCTGGTCCTCACCTCAAGGGTGTGAGGAAAGTAAATGCGCTCACTGGTATGTGGTAGCATGGCATCCATGAACCGGTTGGGTACCCTGGATGCTCATGTCCCCAGATGGTCTTTGGAAGGTACCTGTGGCTATTATCCTAAGGGCTACACATACCTTTGTTTCCACTGGGATGGGATCCTCTCTGTTGGCTCTGGGTCTGAGATGAAGGCGGCAGAGCTCAGTGAGTTCTTGTAATATGTCCCTGTCCACCTTGTAGTGCTCTACAGTCTCCAGCTCATGTAGCTCTTGGAAAGTTACCCTGGGCCTGAACACTCTTCTCCTTCTCTGCCTAGACCTATTGTCAGAAGCAGCAGCAGCAGCAGCAGCAGCATTGACTCTGGCATCTAGCACATACAGATGTAACAGACCTGCAGCAGCCCCTAGCATTCTTTCAGCTAAAATTCCCAAGTCTGTACTCTAATGGTGCAGAGTATGGGTGAAAAATCAGAATGTAGGGTGTATGCATACTTTATAGTGCTCTACTGTAGGTGCTGACAGTGTGTTTGGCTACCTATGATGCATTCCACCTGCCTAGTATATCATTAAAATCATTTAATGGCCCTAGTTTAAGTGAAAGAGGAGTCATCAGTAATTAATATATCATTGGATTTTAGATACACTCAGCCCAGCGGCGTGCCATGCAACATGTGGAAACAAGCACCCTGAAGGTAAACAAAGCTCAGCAGTCACTGTACATTGTCCTCTGTGTACATTTTTACAAAGCACTATAAATCAGATTCCTTTTCCAGGTCTAGGACAGGCATTGTTAGGCCCAATCTCCAGGGTCTCCTGGACCCTGATCTTCCTCCTCTCTGTCAGTATAAGCTATGATAATCTATCCATATAGCTAAGGTTTCTGCAAACATGCTGCATGTGATGAACATAGCACTTTTCTTTAAGTAAACCTACAATAACAATAGATTTTTGAATGATCACCGCTGCAGTAGCCAGCACACACACCCTTCATACTTATTCTGTATGGCTTTTATGCAAGGGTGTGGTTCTTAAGTTCATTTTCCTAGCATTGTCCTTGTCAGGGCATAACATCCCTCTCTCTGTCGGCATGAAAGCTGTGTAGGGCTTGGCACCCAAAACTGACTTTTTAGTGAGGTCATCTTGAGCTGACTAATGGTTTGGGTTCATGGGGGTGGGTGCCCTAAAAGCTTTGCAAGCTGTATGGCTGTTATATCCTTAGCAGGATAAAACCGATACAGCTAAGGATACTGCAGCAGTGATCATTCAAACATCTACTTTTATGATAAGTTTATTTATACAACTGTACTTTTTCTGTTGTCTTATTTTGAGCTGTAGGGACAGTTTGTAGTGTTTCAAAAGCAGAGTGGTACACACAGTGGAAACAAATAATGTTTTGGAACCATAGTTAGGTGACAGCTGAGTTGTTTTAATAATATCAAAAATTCAAACATTAGAACAGCTGCTGAGGGTTAACAAATGTCAAAAATCAATAAAACCACGACAAACAAACTAGGAGAGTAAAATATGTATTATATATATATATATATATATATATATATATATATATATATATATATATATATATATATATATATATATATATACACATACATATACATATATATATATATATATATATATATATATATATGTTTATATACCTGTTGCTCAGGCTGCTGCAGAGAGACTGACCTATTGCCAACTGTGATATTGAGAAAAGATAAGAGTTTATTCTCATTTTTTGTCTGCATTTTGATTTAATATCTCAGGAATCTGTACAACTGTATTTATTCTTCTTCTTGTGTGATATAGCTGTGTATCTCTTAGTGTTGTCCTCAGTTGTAGTGAAATCCTTTCTCTGGAGGTCTTGTCTGTTTTCTTAGTGGCAGAAAGTTTACAGAACTAGTTTCATCCAGCCAAAGTATTCCTACATCTGTATTGTTTGGTTTCTGTCCTGTGTTTTAAATCAGATATACCTGTTGCTCAGGCTGCTGCAGACAGACTGACCTACTGCCAGCTGTGGTATTGAGAAAAGATAAGCGTTTATTCTCATTTTTTGTCTGCATTTTGATTCAATATCTCTGTAATATGTACAACTGTATTTATTATTCTTCTTGTGTGATATAGCGGGTCTATATTAGAACATCAAAGTTTCAAAACTTTGAATGTTCTAATATCGACCCCTATTCAGCAAAAGCTGAAAACATCGAACATACAGAACAGTGAATTGTTTCCTAGGGAAAAAATTTGCTGTTCCAAAACACATACACACAACACAAGCACACCAAACAAACAGCAATCCACACACATACACCTAAAATCTTACACCTAACCCTACACTAAACTATACACACACCACTAACTATCCATTTACCTTAAACCAAACCCTAACCCTAAGGTCCGTCACTATCACACACTCACCTCACTTGCGCCCTAACAATAACTCACCTACCCCGCCCTACCCCTCATGTCCACACAATCCCACACATACCTAACCCACGCCCTAACCCTAACTCATCTAACCTGCCCTAACCCTCACGTCCACACAATAGCACACATACCTAACCTGCACCCTAATCCTAACTAACCTAACCCGCACTCAATCGCACACTTACCTCAACCCGACCTGTAACTTTCCACCACAGTGCTGAAAATACTGAAGCAACAGACATGGACAACTGAATTCTTTCCCTAGGAAAAATTTTGGTTTTCTATTGCTTTGATATTTTCAGCTTTCGCTGAATAGGGGTCGCTATTAGAACATTCGAAATTTTGAAACTTCAATGTTCTAATATAGACCTGATATAGCTGTATATTTCTTAGTGTTGACCTCAGTTGTAGTGAAATCCTTTGTCTGGAGGCCTTGTTTGTTTTCTTAGTGGCAGAAAATTTACAGAACTAGTTTCATCCGGCCAAAGTAGTCCTGCATCTGTATTGTTTGGATAATTGATTTGGTTTCTGTTCTGTGTTTTAAATCAGCTATACATATTGCTCAGGCTGCTGCAGAAAGATTGACCTACTGCCAGCTGTGATATTGAGAAAAGATGTGAGTTTATTCTCATTTTTGTCTGCATTTTGATTTAATATCTCTGTAATCTGTACAACTGTATTTCTTTTTCTTCTTGTGTGATATAGCTGTATATCTCTTAGTGTTGACCTGAGTTGTAGTGAAATCCTTTGTCTGGAGGCCTTGACTGTTTTTTTTAGTGGCAGAAAGTTTACAGAACTAGTTTCATCCGGCCAAAGTATTCCTGCATCTGTATTTGGATAATTGGTTTGGTTTCTGTCCTGTGTTTTAAATCAGATATACCTGTTGCTCAGGCTGCTGCAGAGAGACTGACCTACTGCCAGCTGTGATATTGAGAAAAAATAAGAGTCAATTCTCATTTTTGTCTGCATTTTGATTTAATATCTCTGTAATCTGTACAACTGTATGTATTATTCTTCTTGTGTGATATAGCTGTATATCTTATTGTTGACCTCAGTTGTTGTGAAGTCCTTTTTCTGGAGGCCTTGTCTGTTTTCTTAGTGGCAGAAAGTTTAAAGAACTAGTTTCACCTGGCCAAAGTATTCCTGCATCTGTATTGTTTGGATAATTGGTTTGGTTTCTGTCCTGTCTTTTAAATCAGATATACCTGTTGCTCAGGCTGCTGCAGAAAGACTGACTTACTGCCAGCTGTGATATTGAAAAAAGATAAGAGTTTATTTGCATGTTTGTCTGCATTTTAATTTAATATCCCTGTAATCTGTACAACTGTATTTATTCTTCTTCTTGTGTGATATAGCTGTATATCTCTTAGTGTTGACCTCAGTTGTAGTGAAATCTTTTCACTGGTGGCCTTGCCTGTTTTCTTAGTGGCAGAAAGTTTACAGAACTAGTTTGAACTGGCCAAAGTAATCCTGCATCTGTATTGTTTTGATAATTGGTTTGGTTTCTGTCCTGTCTTTTAAATCAGATATACCTGTTGCTCAGGCTGCTGCAGAGAGACTAACCTACTGCCAGCTGTGATATTGAGAAAAGATAAGAGTCTATTCTCATTTTTTGTTTGCATTTTGATTTAATATCTATGTAATCTGTACAACTGTTTTTCCCCACCCACCTTCCCAGTTCTTGTTTTTTTTTTCTTTTTGTCTTGGTGGCTTTGAGTTGCCCACCTCTGATATTAAGTCGATGCTGGACACTCACACCCAGTCACATTACATCAGCTCATTCTACTGTTAATAGTGAGAACCTAGCAAATGCCCACCCCTTTAACGTCTGCATATTGAATTATCTCATTATCTTCTGCCTCTTCACTTTCTGCTAAAAAAACAAAACAAAACAAAACAAAAAAGAAAAAGAAAAAAACTGTTTCCTATGTTTTCTGGAACTGGTGTAGCCCAGATACAGACTTGCTGTATCCTGGACGTTTTGTATGCTAGCGATGCTCATCAATTTTTTTCCCTCAGATCTGCTAGTTCTCTGTTCTCCTGCACTTTTATTAACCTATTAGTCTAGCACTTTAAACTACTCCCGGTGCCAGAAAGTCTGCTCTTCAAACTTTCCCTTAGAGCTAGCTGGCTTGTCAGTAGTAGCACTAAAATCTGAATCCCTGTGACTAGCACTTGCTATAAAACCTGCTGGAAAGCACTAGGAAACCTTAAAACTGATACAAGCACTTGACTCTCCTTGTTAATAACGAGAAATTAATTGTAGGCTCTAAACAGCCTATAATTGCAAAGTAACTTGCCAAGGTAAGGGAAAACAGCTTGTAATTTACAAAAGAAACACTGAACCAGGCATGTCCAAAGGTCAGCGTCCAGTGATTTCTCCTGTCTACATGGTCAATCTGGGCATACTGGGGCAATGCAGCAATTGCCTCATGTACACAAACAACCCCCCCTACCACCCAACACTACAACCTGTGAGAGATGCACTTACATAGCCAAACTGGAAGCAAAGCTCTCTCCACCCAAGATTGTGTTAGCCAGTCAAGAGGAGAAGGTTAAAACCTGCACTACACCTCAAGCAACACATAGTCCTTTAAAACTCATGCCTCCAACATCCACACATAGTAACACTAAACCCACGTATGCAGAGGCCCTTAACATTAACCTGCCCAAGCAACAAAGACCACCAAAGCTAAAATGCAAACAAACACCAATCACAAACAAAGTGTCACATAGCTCACAACACCAGTGTGCCACCCAACAACAGCCCCTAAGGCAAGACAACGTGCCCAACACATTAGTCATAGTGGACTCTATAGTCAGGCACACTGATGTCCCACTCACCAGGCTGAACAAGGAGAAAATTACAGTCAGCAGCTTGTTAACTGCCAGGATCTGCAACATCATGTATGCAATCAAGTCACTCCACAACAAGTACAGATATGACTCTGTCATTGTCCTTGTTGGAGTGAATGACTTGAGACATACCTCTCTGGAATACATGAAAAGAGACATGGAAGACCTCTCCGATCATGTGACCCAAGCAAGTATGACCCTACCCCTGAGTAGCATCCTGCCTTCACCCGGAATGATACCACAGTATAAGGACAAAAGGATTGACTTCAACAATTGGCTAAGTTTCTGGTGTCATTCAAAGGGGATTCAGTATCTGTCTGCCTGGTATGACACGATCAACAGACCACGATGCTTTGACAGAGATGGTTTGCATCTGTCACCCCTGGGATTCAGGTTACTGGCTAAGGCTCTTGCCACCCCTATAGTGCCTTTTTAGGCAAGGCTCAAAGGACAAAACTACCACCATAACAGATATAA